>NC_037670.1:85324038-85503134 GCF_003255815.1 Theropithecus gelada
AGCCGAGATCGCGCCACTGCACTCCAGCCTGGGCGGCAGAGTGAGACTCCGTCTCATAAATAAATAAATAAATAAATAAATAAATAAATAAAGTTTATTTACTTATTATTTATTTTTGAGATGGAGTCTCGCTCTGTCACCCAGGCTGGAATGCAGTGGTGCATCTCGGCTCACTGCAGCCTCCGCCTTCCGGGTTCAGCAATTCTCCTGCCTCAGCCTCCTAAGTAGCTGGGACTACAGGCACATGCTGCCATGCCCAGCTAATTTTTGTAGTTTTAGTAGAGAGGGGGTTTCACCATGTTGGCCAGGATGGTCATGATCTCCTGACCTCGTGATCCACCGGCCTCGGCCTCCCAAAGTGCTGGGATTACAGGCGTGAGCCACTGCACCCAGCAATAGTCTGTTTTAAATAAATCCTAGTATTAGCATTGCTGGGTCAAAGAGCATGTGGATTTTAAATTTTGACTGGTAATGTTTTTGTCTACCTGAAAAGTGTCAGGGGGGATGAAGGTTAAAGAATAACTAAGAGGCATGTTGTTAAAATTGCACTAAAAAGTATGTTTTAAGCAACTTTATACTGTATTGAAAAAGTACAGAGCTGCTCACATATAAACTATTCTCTGAAAACTTCTAGTGCACAAAAACAATAGTAGCATTTATCAACCCCTTACTACCCACAGTAGCACTCTGCTTGCTACATACAATCTCATCTTATTGTTAGAACACTCCATGAGGTGCAATCATCATCCCTAACTTCTGAATGAGGGAAATAAAAGCACAGAGATGTTAAGTAACTCACCTAAGGCCACACAGCTAATATGTGGCAGGGCCAAGACTTGAACCCAGACTATGTGATTCCAGAGCCTCAAGCTCAACCACCATGCTGCCTGCCTTACAGTAATTCAGATGGAACACAGAAATCCTGATTTCTAGATGTATTCACATTAAGATTTTTTTTTTTTCCAGAAAACTACCATACCATTAGCATAAAGCCAGAAATAAGCCTCAATAACACAAAATTATCGCTGCTTATTCTGTGCCACTGGATCTTGAATGTAATAAATAGGTTGAGCCTATCTTTTCTAGATTCTGGGTTCTTTCATTTAGGGCTGTGCTCCAGGTTCATCCTCCACCCATCTGCACCCTGCCCTGTGTCTCTGGGGGCTGGCATCTAAGGACAGTGTCACTGGCTCTGGTTTGGTTTGGCCAATGGTAAGAAGTGGAAGGAGATGGAATGGCAGGAGTTGAGAAAGGTCAGGGTATTTATTTTACTGTTTCCCCCTCTTCTGGGCTGAAGTCTACAATAGCTAAGTCTTTATATCTGATTCTTGCTTCAGACCACTAACTCTCAGATACTGCTTATGTGATTTGCTCAAGGAGCAGCCTTTCCAACCTGAACCTTTGATTGCTTTGGGGGACTCTGTTTCCCCTACTATACTCTCCAAAATTCTAACTCTGCCGGCAGAAGTCACCTGTCTCTCTAGATGGAGTGTGTCTGCTTCCATCTTCTCAGGAACAGCCAATAGTTTTCTGCATGCTATGACAAGAGAAGGACTGTTTTTGGAAAGATTCTTTTGGTGGGGTCACTCCCTTCTTGTGATAGGGGATACTCCCACCTTCGCCTTCCCTTTGTGCAGATACGCAACGATCCTGTGCAAAGCTATTACCTGGCCCTCTAATAAAAGTTTCTTTGGGTGTTACTCTCTCTTTAATCACTTTATCACATATTATATTTCTTTTCTTTTCTTTTTTCTTGAGACAGGATCTCACTCTGTTACCAAGGCTGGAGTGCAGTGGTGCGATCAAGGCTCACTGCAGCCTTGACTCCTGCTAGGCTCAAGCAATCCTCCCAGCTCAGCCTCCCAAGTAGCTGGGACCACAGGCATGCACCACCATACCAGGCTAATTTCTGCATTTTTTGTAGAGACAGAGTCTCATCATGTTGCCCAAGCCGGTCTCGAACTCAAGCAATCTGCCTGCCTTGGCCTCCCAACGTGCTGGGATTACAGGCATGAGCCATGGCACCTGTCCTGCAGGTTACATTTTCAACGATAGATGCAGCAATATCTCCTATCCCAGGTGCTCTTCTACACTGTGACCTTGACGTTCCTCCCACTGAGAGGTGGGTTTTTTGCAGCTTCCCCCGACCCCCACCCCCGCCACCTTGGGTCTGAGTGAGCTTGTGATTGTTTCTACCAGTAAAGTACACTAGAAGGAATGGGCTGTGAAGAAAGGGCCATGGAGCTTTGGCCTAGTCTTTTAGAATTCTGCCTTTCCAAAGGCCCCCTATCAGGACCCTTCCTTTCAAAACTGAGCCTCCAGGCTGCGAGATGCCCACACTGTGTGGGATGCTGTGTACCACAGGTCCAGTGGAGCCAGCCGCCTACATATCAACTCAGGCACCAGACAATGAGTGAAGAACCCATGCGGGAAGGGGATCCTCCAGTTACCACTACATACCATACTACATACGGCCCCCAGCTTATGAGGGCTCAACTTAGGAGTTTTCAACTTTAAGATGGTATGAAAGCCATATGCATTCAACAGAAACTGTACTTCGAATTTTGATCTTTTCCCAGCCTAGCGACATGCCCTGTGATCCTCTCTCATGCTCCCAGCCAGCCACGCAATCACAAGGGTAAACAACCCATACCCGACCATGTACTGCGTTGCCAGCATTTCTTAGATACTGTGTTCCGTGTTTTCACATCCCATCATGTCTGCGAAACACCCATCTGTGTCTAGGCTAACGTAAGTGTTCTGAACATGCTTAAGGCAGGCTAGGCTAAGCTATGGTGCTTGGCAGGTTAGGAGAATTAAATGCATTTTCTACTTAGCAATATTTTAAACTTATGATAGGTTTCTGGGGATGAAATTCCATTGTAAGTCAATAAGTGTCTGTATTCCAGCCTCTCATGGTTCATATCTTCCCAGCTGAGGCCCCAGGCATAGAACAGAGAAGAACCATCCTTACTGTGCCATTCCTAGTACTTGGCCCTTGGAACCTGTGAGTATAATACATGGCTGTAGTTTTATACCACTGAGTTTGGGGTAGCTTGTTATGTGTTCACAGTAATAGGGACATGAGCACACTTTATACCTAATGCTGGGTGCTCATGTTCCTGTCACTGTGACTGTATAACAGTACGTGGTGACTGATTCATTTAGAAACTGATTCTAATCGGCAGCTGGCTGATTCATTTAGAAACACATAATTCCCAAGGCTCAAACTGTTTTTATTTTTATTTTACTTTAAGTTCCAGGATACAAGTGCAGAATGTATAGGTTTGTTATATAGGTATACATGTGCCATGGTGGTCTGCTGCACCTATCAACCCATCATCTAGGTTTTAAGTCCCACATGCATTGGCTATTTGTCCTAATGCTCTCTCCCCTTGCTCCGCACTGCCTAGCAGGCCCTGGTGTGTGTTGTTCCCCTCCCTGTGTCCATGTGTTTTCACTGCTTAACTCCCTCTTATAAGTGAGAACATGCAGTGTTTGGTTTTCCATTCCTGTGTTAGTTTGCTGTGGATGATGGCTTCCAGCTTCATCCATGTCCTGCAAAAACAGATCTCATTCCTTTTATGGCTGCATAGTATTCCACGGTGTATATGTGACACATTTTCTTTATCCAGTCTATCACTGATGGGCATTTGGGTTGGTTCCAAGTCTTTGCTATTGTAAATAGTGCTGCAGTAAACATACGTGTGAATGTGTCTTTAGAGTAAAATGATTTATATTCCTTTGGGTATTATACAGAGTAATGGGATGGCTGGGTCAAATGGTATTTCTGGCTCTAGATCCTTGAGGAATCGCCACACTGTATTCCACAGTGGTTGAACTATTTACATTCCCACCAACAGTGTAAAAGTGTTCCTATTTCTCCACAGCCTCACCAGCATCTATTGTTTCCTGACTTTTTAATAATCACCATTCTGACTGGTGTGAGATGGTATCTCATTGTGGTTTTGATTTGCATTTCTCTAATGATCAGTGGTCTTGAGCTTTTCTCATATGTTTGTTGGCTGCATAAATGTCTTCTTTTGAGAAGTATCTGTTCATATCCTTTGCCCACTTTTGAATGACTTATTTTTTCTTGTAAATTTGTTTAAGTTCCTTGTAGATTCTGGATATTAGACCTTTGTCAGATGGGTAGATTGCAAAATTTTTCTCCCATTCTATAGGTTGCCTGTTCACTCTGATGATAGTTTATTTTGCTGTCCAAGGCCCAAACTTAAACAACATCCCCCTCCCTCTCCACCTTTATTTCGGAAGGAGGTGAGATCAAAGTAGTTCAGATTTTTCTCCAATCATCCATTCACTGTTTTGAGAACAAGGATGAGTATTTAAAATCAAAAGAATACTATAAACCTCAATTCATAATGCTAAAATTCTGGTGCTACTTTTATAATGTGGGGTTGCAAGTTTTCTTTCCATTGCTACAGTTCCCTCTAATCTTGCAGCCATCTGTCCCTGCCCTGATGAAAGTATTATAGAATACCCTTTTGTCCCTGACCCTGCTGGGAATACACACATGTTAGCTTGAACCACATGAAATTGCCATTTTGTAGGTCATAAATGGTTAAGTATCAGTAATTGTATGTGGTTCAACCTAATAGTAACTTCCAACTCCATATATATATATATATACACACACACACACATATATACACACACATATATATATACAAATTATATGTATCTCATTGAATTATACCCTTAGTTCTCAGTCTAACTGGTACTTGCTTCCTGCCTTCCGCTTCTGTCTCCACCCCATCCACGCTAGATTTTTCTATATCATATCATCTTGTTCTTTCTTCCACCGCACTTAATTATGAGTGTGTTTATTATTTAATGTCTAATACTCTTAACTAGACTTACATAAACTTTACAAGAGCTGCATATCCCTGTATCCCAGCCCCTGGGACAGACCTGGCACATCATAGACACTCAATAAATGTAATCTGAATTAATGTCTATATAATGTGGCTCTCTTCATCTGCAGACAATGTTTTTTTCTGTTGCCAGAGTGTCCTGTACACAGTGTGGTCCTTGCCATTGTATCTGGATTGGAATTTAAGCTATTAGAACAACGAATGGTTCTAATCCTATAGAGAATACTCAAGATACCACATAACTCTTCCTTTCCTGTCTTTCCAGCTCTTAGGATACTTTATAAGTCACAGTTTAGTGGGGATTCACACACTCATCCATTTAATCTTTTTTGTATTCATCTATCCATGTATCCATTCATCTATCTATTTGAATGCTGAGCACTCACAATGTAGCCTTTTCTACTTGCCTGGAACCATGTCTTACCCATGAGAGGGGGCACCAAACTCAATAAGGCTTGGTTCCATCCCCAGTGAGCTCATGTAAGCAGAAATTGAAACAGAGCTGATAAGTGCTATTACAACAACTCGTAAAAAGTATCATTGGAACACAGTGAGGGACATGACTAATTACTGGCAGGAGAAGTAAAGAAGGCTTCACAGAGGTAGTATTCACTGGACCTTGAAAAGTAGGAGTTCACTGGGTTGGAGGCAGAAGCTATTACAGGCAAAAGGAAAGCCTAAAAAATTAGAATAAACCCAATAGTCTTAGATGTGACCAAAATAAATCAGGGAGTAGATGAGTATTTGTTAACCCTTTATTCTGAATGTAGCCTCAGACCACAGAGGGCTCTCTCTTTATTTCCTAAATATAGAACATGTTGTGCATTTGTTACCCACATTCATGCACAACTAATTCCATTTTCATAAACTTTATTGATTCTACCATGCCCTTCACAGCCACTGATTTTATATACTCTTCCCATCAACTTTAAGTTTATCATTTCACTTTGTACATATTGTAGTAATTGGATTGCGTGCCTTAATGGCGCGGTAAGTTTTTGCACACTTTGCCAGTGACACTGCTGACTTAACACAGTTTGTCTCACTTACTTTACTGCATTGTTCTTATTAATTCTTCTACAGCCAACTAAGCTATTTCTCCTGGGAATTGCCAGGGAGACAGAAAGTCTTATTTCTGTCCCACTTTGCTATTCCTAGAGATGAGTAGAATTTCAAATTATTCTTACTTTCCAGTAAATACAAATCAGGGGTTGTTTCAGTTATCTATTGCTACATAACAAACAACCCGAAAACACAGTAGTCTAAAATAACAGCGGGCATTTGCTATATTTCACAATTCTGTGGGTTGACTGTGCTCAACTGGGTGGTTCTTCTGCTTCATGTTTGTGTTGGCTGGGTCTATAGTCATTTGGAGGCTTCACTGGGCTGGAATGTTGAAGCCAGATCACTGACATGGCTGGCAGTGGTCACTGGCTATCAGCTATAAGCTCGGTGCTGTTGACCAGACCACCTTAGGAGGACCCCTCCATGCAGCCTCTCATAGCACGGTGTCTGGATTCTAAGAGGCAACATTTCCAGCACATAAAAGCAGAGACTGCAGATCTCTCAAGGCTTAGCCTCAGAAGTTATGCAGTGTGACTTCTGCTACTTTTCATTGGATGAAGCAAGTCACAGGGCCAGCCCAGATTCAAAGTGAAAGAGTACAGAGTCTGCCTCTCCATGAGAGTAGTGGTAGAGAATTTGCAGTCATCTTTAATTCATTACAGGCAGATCAATTCCTTTCTGAGGACATAATGTACCACAAAGGGTATCTCTGACATTGCCCTATTGTTCTGCAAATGTACTAGTGCATTACATTTCTTAGAAAATCACCTAAAGGCCCGGCCCTTCTCCCACTTTTAATGTATCTTACTATTATGGAAAGTAATTAGGTTCAGGAACTGTGCATTTCTTTGCACTTCTAGCTCATTGCTATTGATGACCATTAGTAAATAAAAGCATTTCATTTTTTAATTTCTCTTTTGTCTTTATTGCATTCTTGGTTGAAATAATACCTCTATATCCTGTATGAACTAATCAAAAAGAGCTCTAATCAACGCAGGGGAGCATATGTAAATAGTCTCTCTTGAAAACAAAAGTGTAAACATAAGCACAATTTGCTAATTATTCTGATCTCATGTTGAGATGAACTCTTAGTCATGACATTTATCCAAGACAATATTTTTCTGAACAAGTATTTTTCTAAACAAACCTGGTATTTCCTTTAAATTCATTTACTCCTTCCTTCCTTCCTTCCTTCCTTTTCCTTTCCCTCCTTTCCTTCCTTTCCTCCCTCCCTCCCTCCCTTTTGAATGCTTTGACTTGCATCGCCCACTTTGGCACTGTTGATAGAAAGATGAATGAAACAGAGACCCTGCCTTCAATGACCTCACAATCTGAGGAACTAAAATGTGTACAACTTTATATACAGCATGCTAGATAATGATGAGGGCAATCATGGTATAAAGCAAGGGGTGAGGAAACACAGGAAAAAGGGAGTCAATTCTGCCCAGGAGCATCAGGGAAGGCTTTGCAGAGCATATGGGAGAGTGACCCATGCCGGCAGAAGGGCAGCAGAGGACTGGGCAGCACAGGGTGAGGCTACATTGAGAACAGCATTGATTGCCGCACTTTGGCCAACTTCTTACAAGTGGTGATGAGAGAGCAAAGGCTTTTGGTGGGTTTTGTTTTTGTTTTTGTTTTTTGAGACAAGGTCTCGTTCTGTCACCCAGGCTGTATGTAGTGCAGTGGTGTCGTCATAGTTCACTGCAGCCTCAAACTGCTGGACTCAGGTGATCCTCCCACCTCAGCTTCCCAAGTAGCTGGGACCACAGGTATGTGCCACCATGCCTGGCTAGTTTTTTCAATTTTTTTATAGAGATGGGGGTCTCACTATGTTGTCTAGACTGGTCTCAAACTCCTGCTCTCACGGGATTGTCCCGCCTTGACCTCCCAAAGTGCAGGTTTACAGGTATGAGCCACTGCACCCAGCTGGCAAAGACTTTTAATAAATGCCTCCAGGTTGGTCCCACTCTGTTGGGGCATATCTGGGCACTAGGCCTTCCAGTTTACCTCTTTGTACCCAGCTGCTTCTCCTGCCCATGGAATCATGATGTGATTGGACTTCAGGCTTCCCATCCTTCTTGGCTCTCATCATTGTGCTCCTGCGTCGTGGGGCTCCCCCAGCATGTCCCATCAGAGATGTTCCCTCTGCCACTCTGCCCTCCCTCAGCATCCCCATCTCCTAGTAAGCCCCGATCCTTTGCCTTGTTGGGGTAGGAGGTTAGAGAGCCAGAGCCTACGCAAGCAAGGTCACTGAAATGGTCTCAAAGAAGAGAAAATAGAGAATGTGAAGACTTCTTGTTGTCGCCCCACCTTTATGCTTCCCACTCTCTGAGGTCCTGCTCCCTGGAGAAACCCTCCTGTCCTTCAAGGATGGCACCTCTGTGACCTGGTCCCTGATCTGTCGGGGTCGCTGCAATTTCCTCTTAACCTGACAGCATTTAAGCCTTTTAGGGAAATGATCACGGTCTGCACTTGTGTCAGAGTTGTCATTTTTCAGCTTGTCTTGTCCCATTTCCTGCCCACTCACTCTATCCATGTTTTTTGAGGGCAAGATGCATCTTGAATGCTTTTAAAACACTTCAAATAAACAGGACATGGGCACTGTAGTAAATACAAATAAGCAAAAAGAAGGAAAGAAAAATGATCAATGATGCCACCACTGTTAACATTTTGGTATGTCTTTTGTCCTTTATTTTGATATGCCTTTTTTCTTTGTATATTTATATATGTAATTTTTTAAAAGCCCCATTACATGTGCTGTTGAGCCTTGTATGTAGTAGGCCCCCAGGAAATGTTTGTTAGATGAATAGTGAGTAAATGAGTGAAAAGTGATCTACTGAATGATTCTTTGGAAATCTTCCCAGGAGATAACTCATCCCGAGAAATAATGTGCGACTGACTCCTAAGAGGAGAACGGCTCCAGAATCTTATCTAAATGTGTAGCAAATGAAGATAATTTTGAAACTTAATTCACCAACTCATCCACTTACTTGTTGAGTACCTACCAGGTGTTGGGCTTCTATGCTGGTCATTAGGTGCAGTAATAGTGGAAGCTCTGGTGACCGATTCAGCATTTTGGAAGAGTGTAAAGACGAGTTTGTGAGAGAATTTCAGCACTGTTATGTGGGGAGGGGGGTTCCCAGCTGTTAACATTCATCCTCATGTCTGTTTGGTGGTTATAGCCTTGGAGTGGACCTGTGTCTATCAGGGGCTCTTAGCTCAGTCACTTGGCCCTGCCAACCATCCAACCTACTTTTCTTTAATTCCTGGGGCCTCCCAGGAGACTTTCCCTCTGAAGATAGAATGCACAGAATGTCAGCCGACTCTCCTGATTCTCTGGGCACAGTGTGTTCGTATATAGCCAGCCTGGCTTACTAGCCAGTCTCTGGGGAGTTTAACAAGGATGGGGGCCCCCTGAATCCTGGCACCTCTTTGAAAACTAACAGAGCTGAAGACCAGATTCTGTGGGCAGGTCAGGGCAGTCAGAGGCAAGGACCTGGGTGGGTCACCGTTTTTCAGCCTGCCAAACCCTCCCAGTCCCCTACGATACAATGTTAGGGCCTGAATGACGTGGCTGCTGAAACTCTCAGCCCCAGGAACAGAAATCAGAATTAAAATTTCAAAGCCCTATATAATCTGTAAAGGTGCATGTAAACAGTATTACTGCCGTCATTATGAGTACCGGAATTCTGCAAGTGCTTGGCAGTAAGGAGCCTGTGTGTTTTTAATTTCCTCTAAGACACTTAGAATAGCCATTTGGTGGCCAATATGTTCTCAATAGCTGCTGCTGAATAGTAATAATATGTGGTTTATGCAATATCCACGCTTATACCTTCAAATAAACATTTTTTCCCCAAGCATTGGGATCCATGGACAACTTTGAATGGTGCACCAAAGTTCCAGAGTTCTTTATTGATCTTTTCTTTCCATTTTGGGATTTTACCAAAACGGTTGTTGGATACTAAAATCCACATAACATAAGAGCATAGGAGCATCATTAAAGATGAGAAATTATTGGGACAATGAGATACCTGACACCAGTCAGGGTGGCTATAATAAAAAGATGGATAATAACAATTTCCACATGGAGATGTGGAAAAATCAGAACCCGCAAACACCAGTGATGAAAATGTAAAGCAGTGCAGCCACTTTGGAAAATAGTTTGGCAGTTCCTCAAAATGTTAAGAATAGACTTATCACATGACCCAGCAATTCCTCTTCTAGGTCTATAACAGAGAGAATTGAAAGCAAGTGTACAGAAACTTGTACATAAATGTTTGTGGCATCATTATTGATACAGCTCAAAGGTGGGAACAACCCAAATGTCCATGGATGGAGAAATGGGTAAATAAAATCTGGTACGTACATACAACGGAAGGTTATTCCACCAGAAAGAGGAGTAGATGCTGATAATGCTGCACCATGATGGACCTTGAAAACACAGCGTGGTGTGAAAGAAACAAGTCACAGAAGAATACATATGGTATGATTTTGTTGATATTAAATGTTCAGAGACAGAAATAGTGGTTTCCTGGAACTGCATGGGCATGTACGTGTGTGTGTGCGTGTATGCGTGTGTGTGTGTGTGCGTGTGTGTGTAGGGGGAATGGGCATGTAGAAAGAGAAAGGAGGGTGACTACTAAGGGGTATGGGGTTGGGGGATAAAAATGTTCTAAAATTGTGGTGATTGCACAACTCTGTAAATACACTGAAAAATATCAAGCCAGGTGCAGTGGCTCACACCTATAATCCCAGCACTTTGAGAGGCCAAGGTGGGAGAGCCCTTGAGCTCAGGAGTTCAAGACCAGCCAGGACAACATAGCGAGACTTCGTCTTTACTAAAAATAAAACATTTAGCCAGGTGTTGGGTGTGTGCCTGTGGTCCCAGCTACTCCCCGGGGGATGGTTGGGGGGGGGGGGGGGTAAGGTAAGAGGATTGCTTGAATCCAGGAGGTTTTTTAAAAGCAGTTGTTTTTTAAAAAGATGATCAAGCAGATAATTTTAGAAGCAGCTCAACTTTTGTTAATGTTCATTTATCTTCTAGTTTGATCATCCTTTCATAATGAGCTCCACAACTGCAAAACTGAAGCTGTGACACCCACTACACTTGTCTCCCTGGACTCTGGAAGGGGCTGCAAGTGAGGTTTGCATCTGACTCTTAGCCTGCCTTCCTTTCCCAGAATCCTTAGTGGGCCGTTTGCCTATTCTGCAGCCTTCGCCTTGGTCCCTTAGGCTCTATAAATCACACTTTCCATTCTGACCTCTCATTTTAAAGTGATCTGAGATATTTTGAATAAAGGATGAGGCAGCACATAAAAATAACTAGTATTGTACCGATTTGTCTCATCTGGTAGTTTGTGATACATATTTGTAAAGTTCTAGCAAATGTGAGAAGCCACAGAAAATTGCCTTTTGTCCGAATACAGGAGCTAGATTTTTTTTTCTTTTATGTTATTGATCAGTGAGGTAGGTGCAATGATATTTTATTTCATAGTTTTCCTGCAGTAGCAACACCCACCCAGCCTGCTGCAACTGCCCGGCCAACTAAATGAGCCAGTCATTCTACAGGAACGTCAGCCATGGAAAAGTCGAGCTTGCTGGATTCATGGGCCAGGCAGCTCCATTTCCCCAAACTGCAAATGCAACTTGAACTATACGACTTACTAAGGGAGCACTTTGTTACAGACAAGTTCGAAGACTCTGTTTGACAGTTGAAGTCAGACCGTTTTGATTTTTACATAAAGATAGTTAAACATTGTCTTGACAGGTTTATTCTAATTTGGTAAAGGCAATAATTTTATGGGATGGTAACTGTTTCCTTGCAGTCATGATTCCTGCTGTTACTCTTGCATTTTCTTCTAATTGGCAGATTGATGGGTTCCCAAGAATTTGCTTAAAAACCATTTGCAGAGGAAGAGGGACAAATCAGAGGGTCGTGCTTTCTCTCCTGAAAGACCACTTCTAGTAGTGTGGGCAAGGGGTCTATTTTTACTCACAATTTACAAATTATTTTTGGCATATTAATAGACTTTTGCCTATTTAAATTTAGTTTGTATGAAGGTAATAAATGTGCTTAGTTTAAAAGTCAAATAATACTACAGGACTTATGAAGAAAAACAGCAATCCTTTCCCGACTCAACCCCCTCCTTCAATTCCTGTTTCCCAAAGGAAATTCCTTTCATCTCTTTAGCCGTTCCTCCTGCTATGTACCTTCATATTTCTAAATAACAACATTATACTGTTTTCTCTTTTTCACTTACAGATATCACCCACTGAATTCCTGCTATGAAAGATCAGAATTGAGCTTTCTTATATTCCTCTGCCCCGTCATCCTTGAAACTTTTTTCCTGCTCTTCTGTGGAAAATCCTCTGGCTTTTGTTTATTTTTATTGTGGTTGTTGTTAATCTCACGTCTTTCTCTTTCTTGACAACAGTCTTGGTTTGGTGGAGTGCGTCTTCTAGTGACTTCTCAAAAAGTGATATATGGAAGGTACATTTTGAGGCCTTGTCTTAACCCCCTCATCCTCAATTGAAAGCTTAGCTGAGTATAAGATCCTAGTTGGAAATTATTTTCCCTTAGGATCTCAAAGGCATTTTTCCATTATCTTCTAACATGATGATGATGATGATGATGATTATTATTATTATTATTATTATTTTGAGGCAGGGTCTCACCCTGTCATTCAGGCTAGAGTGCAGTGACGTGATCACAGCTCACTGTAGCCTCTATCTCCTGGGCTCAAGCAATCTTCCCACCTCAGCCTCCCAAGTAGCTAGGATGACAGGCATGTGCTACTACACCCAGCTAATTTTTTTTATTTTTACTTTTGTAGAGATGGGGTCCTGTTATGCTGCCTACGTTGGTCTGAAACTCCTGGGCTGAAGTGATCTTCCCGCCTTGGCCTGCAAAAGTGTTCGGATTGCAGGCATGAGCCACCATGCCCGGCCTGACTTCTAATTTCTGGTATTGGTATTGAGAAGACTGCTCCCATATTTATTTCACCTGTGACCTGTTCTCTCTCTCCCTGTTAGAGCTCTCAGGATCTTTTCTTTATCCTCAGAACTCTGAAATATCATTATGAAATGCTTTGTTATGAGTCATTTTCATTAAGTATGCTGGGCTTTTCAGCCCATTCAATCTGAAATACTACATCCCTCAGGAAAATTTTTTGTATAATTTTTTGATAATTCCTTGGTCCATTTTATCTGTCCTTTCAGAAATTAGACCTTCTGAATTGATTCTCCAATTTTCTCTTCTCAATTTCTTTGACTATTTATTCTATTTACTGTGAGAGTTACTCAATTACCTTCTAATTCGTTTGTTACATTTAAAATTTCTGTCATCATGGGTTTAATTTCCAAGAGCTTTGTCTTGTTTGCTGGATCTTCTTTCTAGTATCTGATTTTGCTTACTCTCTGAGGGTATCAATCTCTATTCCGGAAGCTTCCCCCTGCTCCTTGCATTGTTTCTGTGTCCTCTACAAAGCCTGCATTATGGGACAGCTAACTCAATGTGCAGCTTGAGCCAAAGAAACAGAAGGAAATCACGATTGAAACCTGCTTCTTTTTGCCCCTGAAGACACTGCTCCATAGTGAATCTCTTTGTAAAACATTTGACTTCTCCTTCCTTTCAGTGCTGTTGCTTTTTCCTTAATCAAGTGTCTTAGTCAGATTTTAATCAAAATTGGTATTGGTCAGGACTCTCCGGAGAAACACACACACACACACCCCCACACACACCCACCCCCTAATGGTTCTCTCTCTCTCTCTCTCTCTCTTTCCATGTATATATGAAACTTGGAAACCACCTATTTGTCATTCTTGTTATGTATATGCATATGGAGAGAGTGAGAGAGATTATAAGGAATTGGCTAATGAAGGCTGGCAAGTCCCAAACCTGCAGAGTAGACCAGCAGGCTAGAGACCCAGAGAAAAGCTGATGTCGCACTTTAAGTCCAGCTATCATTTGGTGGATTTTCTTCTCTTCTAGGTCTGAACTTAAAAAAAGAAAAGAAAAACAAACAGAAACTCTCTGAAACTGTCCTTATTCTCATAGCTTCTAATATCACCCCTGTGGGAATCCATAGTGCCTCAACGTGATTTCTAAATCGTTCTGTACACAAGACCTGGTTCTGCCTCAACTACCACCTACAGGACAGTTCCCCTTGAAGATTTTGGTGCTTCAAATGTAACACTTTCACACCAATCTAATATCAAACCAATTTTCCACAATAGGAACTTCTCGCTCCAGCAGTCACTCTTCTCGCAGTCTCTCAGGTTGAGACTCAGAAACCACATGTTCATCATTCTCACCTTGTCCCAACAGCCATTAGCACCCAGCTGATGCTCCCTGGGAACTGTTCTCCTATTCCCTCCCCATTCGCTGTTACCCTCTCGATGTGGGATGTGCTTGGTCATGTTCTGTGCTCCAGGGACTGTAGTGAGGCCCAGCACTGTGAAAGGTATAAGACATGGTCACTGTTCAAGGAACTCACAATCTACAACCTGGAAGCACATGACACGGCTGGCTTGTAAGTCCCCTCAAGTCAGGGGTGTGTCTGGGCATTGTTTAGATGCCTGTTGTTGCAGGTTGGGCTACCCAGGAAGCAGGCTCTGAGGCGTAGATGAATTTGCAGGAGCTTTGTAGGGGGTGCTCTTGGGATGACACCTGAGGGAAGGGAGGGGAGGGAAGCAAGGTGGGGCAGGGGGAGGAGTCCAGCTGTGGTGTGGTCTCAATGGCAACCTTGGCAGATGCTAAGGAGAGTTCTGAAGCAGAACTTTTCAGAGTTGTCCCAGTTGGGGAATAGGGGCCAGGATGTTATACCTCCAAGGACCAGTCATTGGATGCAGCAGGCCACCCCGGGAAAGGGGGTGACCTTGGATGAAGCGACTCCCCATTGGGCGAGGCAATCTCTGAGGGCTTCTTGCCAGCAGCAGTCCCTGCAGCTGTAGAGTGGCCCTTCATCCCTTAAGGGGCCTGTGGGTGATGCAGGCCTGTGGCACCCACCAGACCTGTGGATGCTGGTATAGTCTCGACACCTCAGCATAGAGAACAAATAGGGGTTGAGTAAGTAAGCAATTCAGGAAGACTCAGGTAATCTTTTGGTAATCTCAGGTAATGCATTCTGTTTATTACATACCTATTCCCACTTCATCAGAATGGGTTAGGGATTGAATTAAAAAATGGTACGATCACAGGCCCTGCCTGAAAGAAAGAAGCTTATAGTCCGACAGGGGCTACCAAAAGGTAAGCAAACAGGACAACATAATGAGAATCAGAAAACAGAGGGTTATGGAGTAAAAACACATTTTCAAAGAAGTCTTAGGACATGACAAAATGCTAAATAAAAAAAAGAGGACACTGACTGTTTGTGTAAGCACTCATTTTCCAGCACACACTTTTGTTATACTGGTGCCAAAAAATCCCTTGTAATTTGATTTTTAAACTAAGCAATTTTTTAAGTTGCCAGTCACCTAGAAACAATAAATGCACTGAACTTTTTATCAGTCAAGGTTCCTTCCCCCTGTCTTCTTATGGCATTTTTTTCTTTTCTGAGTATGAAAGTTTTACAAATATATACATGGAAAAAATACTGGAAAGAAATTCATCAGAATGTTAACAGCGCTTATAACCCCCAAGTTGTCAATTTACATGTATTTTTTCCCTTTAAGTTTTTTTTTTTATTTCCCATATTTTCTACAAGTGTGAGTGACTTTTATAATCAAGCGAAATATACTTTTTAAATATAGGGTGAAAGTGTTGTGACAAAACTGTGTGAACACAGAAGACGAAAACGCAGAGCAGCAGGTGAGGGAGAGCTTCCTGGACGAGGTGTCACCTGCACCAAGCATTCAAGGAGAGCTGGGGCTGGGTGAGGAAAGGATGGTGTGCATGGTGCTGCACTTGAAGGGCACAGGCAGAAAGAACAAAATGTGCCATGAGTGTGAAGAAGCCCTAGAGTGTGAAGAAGCATGTTGGGTGAAAGGCTGAGAAACACGGAGCCCTTGAGAGGGAAGAGATGAGGCTAGAAGGGCAAGAAAGGGCAGAGGATGAAGGGCCCCCAGGGATTAGGGATGCCGATCTGGAAGCCCACGCCAGACACTTGCACTCAACCTCTTCCAGCTTAAAAGGCTTCATGATTGAACAGGGTATTGATTAATGGATGCTGTTTTGTGGAACTAATTTAGAAGTAAAAACTGATTTAGAGTGAAAAGCTTCATGCTTGACATGAAGTTTCTCAGCCTAAGCAAAGTGACCTGACTCAGGCAGAGAAAGTGGTCTGTCAATGCGAGAGATGATATAGACATGACTACACACACACACACACACACACACACGTACACACACACCACCCCACACCCTTAAGACTCTGGAATCTATATTTAAGGAAAAAAAAAGAAGAAAAGAACCAGCTCAGGTTCACTTTGCATACTTTAAAAGTAATAACCAAGATTTGCAGGTAGCCCTTATCCAGGGATCTGAACTCTCCGCAGGTCATTAACAATGTTAACTGTTAGCAGCCTGGGAATCCATTAAAAACACATGTCGGGGGCTGTGGTCATCTAATGCTGCAGGAATGCATTTGGCTGAGCACTTAACTTGCCTTTGCAGAACTCAGCACCTCTCTGTCGTCCTGTGTGCCAGCTGGGCTGGGTTCGCTGGAGACGCCCTTAGGGCTGTTTTATCTGGGGACACCCCCACTATTAGCACCCACACTCGTTTCCTGTTCCTGCCTCAATTTTGTCTGTGTCTGGGAAGAACTAGTGGGCACTGCAGGCCACTGGTTTTTCTCCTAGCCCAGTCCCTCCTTCCCTATCCCTGTGGCACTCACTGCCTACTTGGACTCTTACTACATCCAATCAGGATCTGCAATCCGCTTCCACTTGCAACCTTGCTCCCCTCCTACTTGCTTGCACCTGGCCACCTGGGCGATCTCTGAAACAGAGATGGAGGAGTCCTTTACTGGCTCCAAACGTGAATGACCCCCAGTTACCTGTGGCAGAGTCCAACTTCCCTACCATTTTTTACATAAACCTCCTACATCAAGGTCCTTCATGGTCTGGCCAGATCTTACCTCTGCAGACCCGTCACCTACCATCCCCCTTGGACTCCCTCCGTGCCAGCTGGCCAGGAGCACCCTGTCCACAGAGCGCAGACATTGCTGGTTCCCCCCGAGGACACTGCTCACACTTAGCTATTAAGTTGGTGCAAAAGTAATGACAGTTTTGGCCTTTTTTTTTTTTTTTTTTTTTTGAGACGGAGTCTCGCTCTGTCGCCCAGGCTGGAGTGTAGTGGCGCGATCTCGGCTCACTGCAAGCTCCGCCTCCCGGGTTTACGCCATTCTCCTGCCTCAGCCTCCCGAGTAGCTGGGACTACAGGCTAGTTTTTTTTTTTTTTGTATTTTTTAGTAGAGACAGGGTTTCACCGTGTTAGCCAGGATGGTCTCGATATCCTGACCTCGTGATCCGCCCGTCTCGGCCTCCCAAAGTGCTGGGAGGCCATTTTTTAAAAAAAGTAATTGCAAAAACCACAATTACATTTGCACCAACCTTTTCCAACCTTTTTTTTGCCTTCTTCTCTGCCAGGATGTGGTGGAAAGGATAGGCTTCAGAATCAGACCGGCCTGGGTTTTAATCCTGTATTAGCGTCACTAAACATGTGATCTAGAACAAGGTATTTCATCTCCCTACACTTCCTCATTTGTAAAGCAAGGATCTTATTCTCTCCCTCAGAAGGCTATTGTGAGGATTATATCCAATGTTTACATAACAAAATGTACAGGGGGACATATCCTGTTGACTTAGGTTTTGACTGAATTTCCAAATGGAGACATAGGGGAAAAGGAACTCTGTATTTGAAAGAGTGGAACAAGAAACGTCCCTCCGGATTCACAAAGGGATTCAGCAAGCATGACCCTAGCAGACTTTGCAAGAGGGGGCTAGAGCTTCACTGCACTTCATAGGGCTTACATATTAAGTTTACCAGGTAGCCCCATGGGGGCCCTACTTCACGGGAGGGGAGAAGGCAGAAACCTCCCTCATGATATATGGCAAAGCCTTTTCTAAAATACCTTCCTGCAACCCGCCCCCTATATATATAAAATATTTATTTATTTATTTATTTATTTATTTATTTATTTATTAGAGACAAGCTCTTGCTCTGTCACTTAGGCTGGATTGCAGTGGTGAGATCATAGCTCACTGCAGCCTCAAACTCCCGGGCTCAAGCGATCCTCCTGCCTCAGCCTTGTGAGTAGCTGGTACGCCAGTCATGCACCACTGTGCCTGGTGTCTTTACACAAATAAAGATGTCAGTTAAAAATCATGAAACCACAACACATGAAAGTTTCAAGGTGGAAAGGCAGAGAAAGGCAGCTGATTCCTGACAGAATGACAGGGCAGTGGCCAGGGTTGAGGTGGCAGTAGCCAAAGTGTCTTTTTTTTCAAAATCTCTGCTGAGAATGTACTGTCCATCTTCTTCTAGTCAGGGATTGACTAGTTGGTTGTAAGGTTGCCAGCTTGCTCAAATAAAGACAGGAGACTATTAAACAGGTATAGGAGTGGCTCATGGAAGTCAGGAGCAGCTGGTCTTCATGGGGATTACAGACGGCAACTGGGAAGCTGTCAGGGACTCAGGCAGATCTAAACTGCATACGAGTCTGAAGTTTTGTTTTAGGATGACTTGGACCTTATCATGTCTGCAATTAGGACTGTTTTATTTCTATTTGTAGAGGCTGGGTATCATTCTGTCATCCAGGCTGGAGTGCAGTGGCATGATCTTAGCTTGCTGCAGCCTCAAACTCCTGGGCTCAAGTAATCCTCATACCTCAGCCTCCCAAAGTGCTGGGACTACAGGCATGAGCCACAAAGCCTGGCCAGGACTGTTTTAATAGCTGACAGTGACCGGGAGAGACAGGCATCTAATATTGTCCAATTTCTGATAGACTGTGTTTGAAGGAGATAAATTAGGAAGCTTCCAGATTAAAGCCTACTTCTTTGGGCCCATTTAGTGAATAATTCTCTGTCATGTGTAAAAACATTTAGCACAATATTTGGCATATAATAAGTGCTCAATATAGTAGTAACAGTTATTGTAGTATTTGCACCTGGTGCCTGGCACACAGTATTATTATTAAATAGTGTTATTTAGTAATAATAATATTGTTATTATCCAGGTACACATCTCTCCCCCAGCTAGACTGGTACTCCGTTTGCTGAATTAATTTTGGCAGGTAGGGGAAGAACAGGCAGTTTGAACATGGATTCTTTGCACTCACCAATGAAGAGACATGATGTACACAGAAAACAGTGGGAACTAGAAGAATTTGTCCAATAGCAGAGCGCTACGTTTGTTGGCTCTGACAGCTGTATCTGGCTCAGATACCTCGAATTCTGCACTCTCTTCAGAATAACTTCTAACAAGAAGTAGGGGCAATAAGATACACACAAAAGAGAGAGAATGGAAGAAAAAGGACATTTCTCCTGGTCCACACTGTGCCAGAGACCGTGCTGAGCCCTTTTCATTTGTTGTCTCATACAATGAGATGCAATAACAAACACGTGCAAATTGTGGCTGGCATTACCCCAGTAAAACATGGATACATTTTTAAAACGTGCAATGCTTGTACAGAAAACGATGAGCCTATTTTTTCCATTATAATTTTTGTGTAAACATGAAATGACAAGAGTTTAAAGATGGAGCCTCCCTGAGCACAAGCTTAAGAGTTCCAAATATAATCAAAATCCTCTTATTTATTTTCTTGCCTAAGTGGCTTCTCCCAGGAGGACAGCAGTTGCATTTCCTTCATTGTGTGCCGCAGTGGTTGCAAATGAATGTGCTTTACCATCAAAACAACTTTATGCACCTCTGCAAGGATAGTTATCTCATTCAATAATAGGTACAGCCTAGAGACAGTGCAGTTTTAAACCCAAATCTTAGAAATTCCGAGGAATTAGTCACTCACTTGAAAAATAGGAAAGGGTAAGACTGCAATAAAACAACACCTTGTTCCAAATAATATCTCCTTTATGCTTCTAAACTTCACCTGATCCATAGGCTAGTGTGAGTGGATGCATGTGATAAATGGAGACAGAAGGTAGAGAATGGGAAAGTTATGAAGAATTAACAAGTTCTTCAACCTAGAGTTGGGTTAAGGTTGTGAATATAAGCTGGAGAATGCCTTTACTTTCAAATTGCAATGGGAAGATAAAAGCCTAAGAAAAAGTCATAGAAATTTAGATTTATAGATAATTTTGGTATCAACATATATTTGAAGTGCATTACATCAATGATGTCTTAGAAGATTAAAGTCATTGCTATACACAAACCTATGGAACTAAGTCACACCAAAACAAAAATCTGTTAAATACGTTTATTTTTTCCTACCTGATGTTTGTTAGCCAGGGCATATTTTTCTGCTTAGCAATTGCTTATATGAAAAACTACTGGTTCTAGAACAAACATTTCTCGTTTTTAGTTCGTGTCTGTGTGTAGAGAGAGAGAAAGAAAAAGCACAGTTTATTGGGAAGCAGAATATTGCACAGTGACCGACAGACAAAAACAGCCCAGTGGATGTCTTACACATCATACTCCAAAAGACTCACAGGATGTGTTGTTAATAAAAATAAACTGGAACATGAATTCCTCTGGGCAACTCCCCCAACCTCATCCCTTTAAGGGCTTGGGAAATCTCCCAGCCATTTTCCTGATGGCAACTGTGGTTCACTAGAGACAGAGCCCCTTGGGGGTGTCTTCCTGTTCTTTATAAAGAACATTTTCTTGAGATTTTTTGAAGGTTTCATTGTTACTTTCATTCCATGTTCTCTTAAGGCCATCAGACTAGCTTCTGTGCAAATTGCCTTGATGTCAAGTGTCAAGTTGTTCCAGGGTTACATCATTGGCCAGTCTCATGCTGCTTGTGTGCATCTGAAAGATGCGCTGCTTAGTCTTTTCATCAGGCAGGGGGAACTCGAGCTTCTTGTCAATGTAGCCTGGTCTGGTAAGTGCTAGATCCAAAGTTTCTATTCGGCTTGTGGATATAAATTTCACATCTCCCCTTGAATCAAATCCATCCAACTGGTTCAACATTTCCAACATTATTTGCTGAATTTCTCTCTCACTACCAGAATTTGAGTCATATCTTTTGTCCCCATAGCATAGATTTCATCAATAAACATGATGGAAGGTGCATGTTTTTCAGCAACTACAAACAATTCCCATGTGAGTTTGGGCCTATTACATAGGTATTTCTTTTTTTTTTTTTTAATTATACTTTAAGTTCTAGGGTACACGTGGATAACGTGCAGGTTTGTTACATATGTATACTTGTGCCATGTTGGCGTGCTGCACCCATCAACTCGTCAGCACCCATCAACTCGTCATTTACATCAGGTATAACTCCCAATGCAATCCCTCCCCCCTCCCCATGATAGGCCCCAGTGTATGATGTTCCCCTTCCCGAGTCCAAGTGATCTCATTGTTCAGTTCCCATACATAGGTATTTCTTAATAAATTCAGAGCTGATCACTTGCAAGAGAGTGACTAAGGTGTGGTTTGCTACTGCTTTGGTTAACAAGGTTTTACCTGTGCCAGGTGGACCATAGTGAATGACCCCCTTTGGGGGCTTTATACCCATCTCTTCATAATATTCAGAATGGATTCCTTAATTTCCTGAATTTGGCTGTCCAACCCCCCAATATCAGCATAGGTCTCCTGGGGGGTCTTTTCCACCTTCATCATTGTGACTAGGGGATCCGTGTCATCCATCAGCAACCCATATCACGGCATGCACCTTGTGGTTGAGCAGGAACCGAGCAGCCACGTTCCAGCAGATCCCTGTCTACAAATCAAAGAATGCTGACATAGTGCTCTGAGCCCACAGATGTAGACATGATGGCATGATTGTCTCAATACTCTCTTCCAAGGTTCCTACTGACATCAGGCTCCCCCTCAGATCATCTACTTTTGATCTTTCCTCCTCTTGCTTTCCTTCTAATAGTTTCATTTGTTCCTGATTTCTAATGAATTCTTCCTTCATGAGAAGACAGTCTTTAATTCCAACTTTCAATCATTTTAACCCGCATTGAGTGTGAGGTGTCATCAGTGGCAGTTTGCTGGCAGCATCTGGTCCCTTGGTTTTCTTCTTCTTCCTCACTCTAGCTGATATAGGAGGTTCATATTTCTTTTTCTTGTCCTTGTCATCCTTCTTGCCAGCTCCAAGACCATGACCACCACTCTGACTTTGACCCATCTTGCCCTGGCCACTCAAGCTGCCTAGTTTTTAAAATTTTTTGTACAGATGAGGTCTTGCTATGTTGCCTGGGCTAGTTTTGAACTCCTGGGCTCAAGCGATCCTTTTGCCAAAGTGCTGGGATTACAGATGTGAGCCATCGCACCCGTCATAGAACAAACATTTCTTGACATGTTTCCAGAGACTTGGCTTTTAAAAGCCTACTGAAGATAGAAGGTGAATTCAGCCATAAGTACATCTACATGATTTGGTTCAGTAAAATTCCATGTGCTCTGTGAAGCTATTATTTTATCTTTCACTACCTGTGTTGAACAATTCTAAAACATAACTATTTTGTTGACTTGGTTTCAGGTTTATATGGAAAAGTGGGCATAATAACTCCTCTGTAGCTCACAACTCATGGGATGTATGGCTAGAAGTCTTAGGTTAGTGTCCCGAATTGTTCTAAGTGGCTCTGTGAGAATCTCTGTGGCAGGCACAGCTAGCAGCCTACTAGTTATTACTCTCTTTTCACCTTCCATTTCAGAAACATTTTATCTAGAGCAGCAATGTGTCCTACTCAAAATACTCACATCCCCATACTTCCTTGCAGCTGGGGCTGATACTTCATTTTGTAATTATCTTATTACTACTGAGTAATCCCTTTAATTGCAAGCATTGTTCTAATCTTGATTTTATTCACAGAATATTACATTAAAAAGGAAATAGTGATTTCACCAAGACCCCAGTGAGATGACCCAGGCTAAACCTTTGCCCATAACTTATTGTCCACTTATCTGAAAAGGAGTCATTCTAGAACTAAGCTTCATTTGAAGTGTGGCATCAGGGAGCTTTGACTCTAGAGCAAGATCCTTAGCAGAAGAATGAATCAGGGTTTAAATCAGGAAATCTTTAATTCAGAAAAAAAGTGTTTAACATTTAATAAGATTTCAAGTAATGTTCACTGTTGGCTTTTTAAAAATAAACACCCCGGCCAGGCCCAGAGGCTCACGCCTGTAATCCCAGCACTTTGGGAGGCCGAGGTGGGCAGACCACGAGGTCAGGAGTTCAAGACCAGCCTGGCCAACATGGTGAAACCCCGTCTCTACTAAAAACACAAAAATTAGCTGGGCGTTGTGGCACACGTCTCTAATCCCAGCTATGTGGGAGGCTGAGCCAGGAGAATTGCTTGAACCCGGGAGGCAGAGGTTGCAGTGAGCTGAGATCACGCCATTGCAGTCTGGCTTGGGCAACAGGGCAAGACTATGTCTCTAAATAAATAAATAAGACCCCAAGATTGAAGAATCATAGATACTTTAAAATTTTTCTTTATATTTTCCATATGTTTCAAATTTTCTACAGTGAAGATCTACTACTTCATAACCAGAAAATAAAGATATTTTGCAGTATAATAAAAGAGTTTAGAAGAAAAAAGAAAGGCCTAATAAATATAATTTCCTTAGAGAACACTAGACGTTACATAGGATAATATTAAGAAAAACATCAACCTTAATATTTCCATCAGGTGTGTTTTTGAATGTCAGTTGCAGTTTGTTTCTGCCATGTGTGTGTTCCAAGTAGCTGAAGTTTTTAATGTCCAAGAATTCAATAATGTAATCTGTAAAATTCCCACTGATCTAATAATTTTTCTCCTTATGGACAGGCATGAAAAGCCCATTATCTTCAATGCAGAATTCTGCTCACAGAAATGGCCTAAATCTTTTGGAAACAATAAGAATTGAGCAATCCGAATAACTCCAGCCTAACACTAGTATGACATTTGGTTAGGGAAGATGTCCCAAGAGAAATGTAAACTATTTGAAAACATTCTGTTACCAAAACTTGGACATAAAAAGAATGACAAATGGACTGGATGCAACAACTTAATTCTAAGCACGCATGGGTTTGGCTGCTGAGAATGCATTTTAACACGTACTATTTTTCATGTTCTCTTATATGGATATCATCCCTACCATATGAAGAAAGATCAATTGACATTTACTACTTGCCGAAGAACAGGTTAGAAGCAATCAGCAGCCTCACTCCTGGCCTGGAATCAAGCCGAGTGAGTCACAGAGTGCCGGACCTTGGTGAGAGTCCCATCCAACTTCCCTCCCCAAGTACACCCCTGGGGACCAATTACAACCATCTGCTTAAGAGTTATTACTCTGTCCCCCAAATTAAAAGCTACAAATTGTCAAACAGAAGGAATACAAGAACAACAGAGTAAAATGACCACATCTTAAACCATTTGTAGAATGAATAATCCCCAGACAGCTTCGGATGCATGTGGCTGAGACCTTAGAAGGTGCAAGTCAAGTGTGAGGGAGTGACGGGCAGAGGCTTTGTTTCCATTCAAATGGGACGATAGATGGGTCCAGGAACCCCAGACAGTGTGTGGATGCTATTGCTACATCGTCCCTGCCTACAGTCCAGCTCCATTTGGGAGAATGTGTACAAAGGCTTTTTGGTCCGAGTGGTTTCTTTATGGGCAGATTTACTCTTGCAAGACATGTTTTAAGGCAAAGGAAGTGTAATACGAAACCTGCAGCATGTTAAGAGTTAGCTATTCTCTTGGAAAAAGTGGAATGATTCAGTGAACACTTTGAAGCATGCAATGTGTGATCAATATGTGAGGAGAGAGGATCAAGATGAGGAAATCCTAACTAGGAAAAGACAAGAGAAGAGGATTTCAGTGTTAACACCATTTAAAAGCCAAGCATTCCTCTGATAATGAACTCTTGCTACAAACCACAAGGCACAACTGCCTTTTGCTTTATTAAAAAATAAAAAGATGGGGATGTCTAGACAAGAAAAATATTAGAGACCTTGTCTTAAATGTTCTTGTACTGGAAGATATAAAACCATACACCCTCCTTTCTCACTTTCCTGCTTCTTTACAACCAAAGCCCAAGAAGGAAAAAATCGTGGAAGAAATTGTCTGGGTCCCAGGGCCATTCCCACATACAGGGAAAGCAGGCGCCTCAATGTGACTGAAAGATTTCTTCTCATCTTCTTTTTAAGATAGTGAGTGTGTGGAGGGTTGGGTCTGTGTTGGATTTTTAAACCCCTCCCTCATAGCACTCTATCAGCCACACAGCAATCTCTCAATAAATGCTAGGTGAAAGGAATGAATGGAATGGAATTATTATGACTTGGACTTTTTGTTGTTCTTATTCTTTAAGTCATATTTTCTGTGAGTTGCTGTTTAGATTGGAGTTTTAACAAGAATCATACACATGGCTGAGGACAGAATAAAGAAATATGAAGAATGAGGACTGGAGAGCGTGGGATAAAGAGTGTGATGTGGCTGCAGTTGCCCTCATCCCTTAAATGAGGAAGGTGGGCGAGAATGACCTCTAAGTTCCTTCTAGCTTCAAAGATTGTGAATTTTCCTGCATCCTCCCATCTCATTAATACTTTAGCTTTAAGCACCTCCCAGTTCAAATCTCCTCTGCAATATTGCCTTTTCTATCCATTCCATCACTGTTAATCTAACATATTGGCATGTCCAACAAAATGGGGACTTCAAATGTTTTATTAAAGTATGAGACATCTCTATAACAGAATGCTGTCAACGGTGTGGCTGTTAGCATTGACAATGCCACTGGATGGCATTGTTCATAATTTTTAAAAAGTTTAAAACAATGATATGATAGTAAATTAACCCTAGAATATCTGGAAGGAAGGAGAGTCACCAATATGGTGATTATCCATGAATGGTGGGATTACGGGTGGTTTTTGTATTTCTTTTCGAGTGAATGCATTTTCTAGTGTTTTTTACAATGAATGTAAGTTTCTTATGTTACAAAAATAGGACAGAAATCAAAGACTTCATCTCAAATGATTCTAAAAATGATGGCCTGAGCTATTCTTTACTTTTTCTTTTCTTTCTTTTTTTTTTTTTTTTTTTGGACACGGTCTTGCTCAATTGCCCAGGCTGGAGTGCAGTGGCATGATCATAGCTCACTGCAGCCTCAAACTCCCGGGCTCAAGGGATCTTCCTGCCTCAACCTCTCAAATAGCTGAGATTACAGGTGCCTGCCACTATGCCTGGCTAATATTTTTTTCAGAAGGTTTTGCTATGTTTCCCAGGCTGGTCTTGAACTCATGGCCTCAAGTGATCCTCCCATCTTGGCCCCCCAAAGTGCTAGGATTACAGGTGTGAGCCACCGTACCTGGCCTCATTTTTTACTTGCTATGGAAGAAGATTCTATGCCTTCCATTTATTCATTGAAGGCCGCTGGGGTTTCTTGTTGCTTTCACAGCAGGACTAAAGCTCTCCACTTCCAGAATTCACCTCCAGTTTCCTTTGGCACCACTTTCGCTCAGGCTCTTCACAAGCATTGCCTCTTCCCCAACTGTTCTGTGCCAGATCCACTGAGATCCACCTAGTTCTGTCTCCTCTCATGGAGCTGGAAGGCTGATAGCTAAACTCTCAGACTCCTAGACTATGGTTCTGGATGTGATTTAGATTCTGCAGTGAGATGCCCTTGCATAAAGATTAGAAAGAGAGAAGCAGAGGCCATCTTCCTGCAGCAGTTCTGCCTGACGAGCAAGCACTGTTGGCAGCAGCTGGTCTCTAACAGTTTCTTGGGTGTAGGATGACTGTGGCAGCAGCCAGAGCAGAGGCAGTTCAGTTTCCGGCAGTTTCCTCACCTCTTCATCATAGTTGCTGTGATGTGACCTTGAAGCCAATCATCTAGCCTAGCGACACCATGACTCATTCCTCCAGCCCCTCCAGTGACTTGTAGGAAACTCATTCCCTGTGTTTCATTCCTTTCTTTTTGATGTGCCTGAAGTTGTCCCACCTCATCCCCCAGGACAGAGCCCTGCTTCAGATCCCATCTGCTTCATGAAGCTCACTGAAGATTTTGGGAGTCTAACAATGGCCTCACCTTGTGGATCTTGATTCCACAAAAATAGAGCAGTGACAATAAGCTGGGAGGGCCCCTGTGCAGAGCTGGAGGAAAACGAAAGGAGGCCTGAGAGGATCCTGGGGCTTTTGTTTTCTCTTTGAGGTTTCATGTTAAAGGTTCCTTGAACAAAGTGTTCCACAGCTACAGGAGCTTTGAAACCCTCTTCTTTTTTTTGACATACAGTCTCACTCTGTCGCCCAGGCTGGAGTGCAATGACATGATCTCGGCTCACCGCAACCTCAGCCTCCTGGGTTCAAGTGATTCTCCTGCCTCAGCCTCCCGAGTAGCTGGGATTACAGGCATGTGCCACCACACCTGGCTAATTTTTGTATTTTTAGTAGAGACGGAGTTTCACCACATTGGCCAGGCTGGTCTTGAACTCCTGACCTCGGGTGATCCACCCACCTCGGCCTCCCAAAGTGCTGGGATTACAGGTGTGAGCCACTCCACCCGGCTAGACTACTCTTAAGAATCTTTGAGCACAGAATATCTGTGATGTTGCAACCCAAAGGAATAGAGACAAGAATAGGGTTCATTCTATGCTTTCCTTGAGATGAGGGACTTGCATGTTTCATTGCAACTCCTTTCAGGGATATAAACCCTCACAACCTCCTGATTCAGTTAAGCCAGGCCCCATCTTCAGTGACACTGTCAACAGTTGGTCACCATCCTCTCTTTAGCAGCCTCTCCAGTCTAGCAGTCCCTCTTCTCTTCATTTTCAAATTTGTGACCATTCAAAGTGAAATTTGAAACTTTCTGCAATAGGATTGGATTTATATTATTTTGTACAGAAGGCTAGAACTGCAAGAAAATTGATTTCTAACCAGACCCTGCTGTGCCCTGTCCCATCACAGTAAGGCACAGTAAATGAGAGGTTGAGATAGAAATGCCATTTTTTAACCATCAAGTTGAGTACTTCATCTGACATACCTGCAAAACTAACAGCTGCAGATTTAACACATTTTTCCATAAATACATTTCTCTGTAAATCTAGACTCACAAATACAAAAAAAAAAATTAAAGTGCAGCTCCTATAGATGTAGGAATCATCTCTCAGTCCTGAAAGATGAAATTTTTAAAAGAACAATGATGATGATGATGATGATTCATGTTAACACACTTTTCATCAAAAGCATTCCAGTAACATTTTAAACTTCATGTAGGGGTTGCATCACGCATTTCTGGTCATCACTGTCTTTGGGGTGAAGCATAGCAACTGTTCCATGACATGGCTAATGCCTGGTGATTATAATGTTGGAAGCATTGGAGAATCTGGTCTCCAAAGAAATGCTAAGAAGCAAAAAAGTAACTCTGGGCAGTATTACACAGAATACCTGTGTAAAATACCAGCAGTATTTTTTTTTTTAATATTATGGACTTTTTAAAAGTATGTCAATCACATGTATTAGAGGGACTTCCTTTACCCGCCCCCTTGACATACACTCACCGAAGTTTGTGTTTGGTACCAACCCATGGGGAAGACTGTTTCCTTCCAAAGGGACATCTCATGTGAGTTTGCATTTAGGCTTGAGATTTGGGTGGCAGACACACGCAAAATAACTAAGTCAATGGGTGCTCAGAGAATTGGGAGAATATAGAATAATGTAGCATTATTATTATTTTAATTGAGTATAATTGCCTTATTAATCAGTATTTGCATAATACTTGGTAAAGCACTTAGCTAATACATGGTTATATTCGCAATTTAATTTACCCAGAATATTTCTATTCAGCATTTATATAGCACCTATTGGTTTATGATGCTAATATAGTAGATTCATGTTTCTGTTAAGGCTTAAATGAAATAAGTTGAAAGCCAAGTCCATTATATTACCTTCTTTATATAGAACCTTTCATCATGAAGGATTCCAAATTGCTTTACAAAGTACAGTGAAACCCTTTTACAATGAATTCCTAAGGGGACAGCTAGAGCAGTGTTAGCTGTGGCATTTCATTGTATGAGCACTGTATTCAGCA
The DNA here is from genome assembly GCF_003255815.1 of Theropithecus gelada. Classification (NCBI taxonomy): domain Eukaryota; kingdom Metazoa; phylum Chordata; class Mammalia; order Primates; family Cercopithecidae; genus Theropithecus; species Theropithecus gelada. The sequence continues at coordinate 85,353,124 of NC_037670.1, forward strand.
TTATGAGATTGATGGGGAAGGAGCAGATTTTAAAATTGGTATAGCCCTTGGGAACTCAGATTGTGTTATTTGCCAAGATGTCTGCAGTCCAGAGCAAAGGAAAAGTTAAGCTGTTATTGACCTATGAATGAAATTTTTAGGCTTACAATATAAAGAATGAACAAGGAAAGCATTTAATACAAAAACCCCCACCTTAATACAGTGTTAGAAATACATCATATACAGAGAATCTGCTAACAAATATCATGTGATAATTAACAGATTTTTTTCAAGAACTCATTCAATTTTCCTTTTTTTAAAATATTTTGCTCAGATGTAACATTCAGAAAAATGCATAAATTGCAATGCAGCATATCAATAGATTTTCACAAGTGAACTCACCTGTGTAACCTGAAGAAATACAATGTTACCAGGATACCCAGGTATCCCCATATGCCCCCTTCCTAGTTATTACCCAATTATAGGGACCACTCACTAGACTTTCAATATAGTAGATTGGTTTTGCCCGGTTTTGAGCTTTATGCAAAAGTATGTACTCTTTTTTGAAAGCTTCTTTTTCTCAATATTATGTCTGTGAGTTTATACACATAAGTGTATGTAGCAATAGTTAATTGACTGATTACTCTAGAGTAATTCATTGTATGAAGGTCCTGTAATTTATTCAACAAAAGACATATATATATAAAATATATTAAGAACTCAAATCAGTAAGACAAAAGGAGACAAGTCAACAGAAAAGGGGACGAAAGTTTGATTAGTTACTTTGAGAGAAGTGAAAAGATGATCAGTCTCATTAGTTATCAGGGAAATGCAAACTAAAACACCAGATACCATTATACTCCCACCATAATGCTAAAAGGAAAAAGACTGACAATACCAGATATTGGGAGGACGTGGTGATTTTCACAGAGTGCTAGTTGAAATATAACATGGCACAACTACTTTGGAAAACTGACAGCTTTCTACAAACTGAAACATCTACCCTATTCCTGTTCCACTCCTAGGTACTTAAGAGAAATAAAAATACATGTTCGTATAAATATATGTGCAAGCATACAACTTTATACATATAACCTCTAGCTTCAATCAGGAAATAACCAGAATGACCATCAAAAGTATATTGGATAAGTAATTTTTTCTTCTTTTTAATATGACAAAAAAGCTTTGTTAGCAAGCAGAAAAAAAGGCAGCAACAAGGATTAGTGCAGAAGTTAGTAAAATAGAGAACAGAAAAACAATAGAGAAAAATCAATAAAACTGAAGGTTAGTTCTTTGAAAAGATCAACAAAATTGACAAACTTTTAGCCAGACTAAACAGGAAAAAAAGAGATAAATCTCAAAAATGAAAGAGGGACATTACTGCTGATGTTCCAGAAACAAAAATTATAAGGGAATACTATAAAAAATTGGATGCCAACAAACTAGATAACTGAGATCAAATGGACAAATTCCTGGATCAAATGGACATATTCCTGGAAAGACAGACACAACCAAACTTACCTGAGAAGAAATAGAAAACGTGAATAAACCTAAAATAAGTAGAAATTAAATTAGTAATCAAAAAGCTTCCTACAAAGAACAGCCCAGGATCAGTTGACTTCATTGATGAATTCTACCAAACATTTTAAAAAGAATTGACACCAATTCTTCACACACTTTTCCAAAAAACAGAAGAGAAGGGAAGACTTCCCAACTTGCTCATGAGGCCAGTATTACTCTGAAGGCAAAATCAGACAAAGACATGGCAAGAAAAGAAAAATTACGTATCAGTATCACTTGGAATACAGGCACAAAAGTCTTTGACAAAATATTAGGATAGGTAATACAGAAAAATAATTATACACTACACTCAAGTGGGATTGTCCTAGGGATGCAAAGCTGGTTTAACATTGGATGGTCCAAGATGGCTGAATAGGAATAGCTTCGGTCTGCAGCTCCCAGCATGACTGATACAGAAGACGGTGATTTCTGCATTTCCAACTGAAGTACCTGGTTCATCGCATTGGGACTGGTTGGACAGTGAATGCAGTCCATGGAGGGCAAGCTGAAGCAGGGTGGGGCATCGCCTCACCTGGGAAGCACAAGGGGTTGGGGGATTTCCCTTTCCTAGCCAAGGGAAGCCATGACAGACTGTACCTGGAAAAACGGGACACTCCTGCCCAAATACTGTGCTTTTCCTACAGTCTTAGCAATCAGCAGACCAGGAGATTCTCTCCCATGCCTGGCTCAGTGGGTCCCATGCCCATGGAGCCTTGCTCACTGCTAGCACAGCAATCTGAGATCAACCTCCAAGGCTGCAGCCTGGCAGGGGGAAGGGCATCCACCATTGCTGAGGCTTGAGTAGGTAAACAAAATGGCCCGGAAGCTCGAACTGGGTGGAGCCCACCGCAGCTCAGCAAGGCCTACCGCCTCTATAAACTCACCTCAACAAAAGGCAGCAGAAACTTCTGCAGACTTAAACGTCCCTGTCTGACAGCTCTGAAGAGAGCAGTGGTTCTGAGAATGGCATTAGAGTTCTGAGAATGGACAGACTGCCTCCTTGAGTGGGTCCCTGACCCCCAATATAGCCTAACTGGGAGACACCTCCCAGTAGGGGCCAACTGACACCTCATACAGGCGGGTGTCCCTCTGGGACAAAGCTTCCAGAGAAAGGATCAATCAGCAATCTTTGCTGTTCTGCAGCTTCCACTGGCAAACAGCGTCTGGAGTGGACCTCCAGCAAACTCCAACAGACCTGCAGCTGAGGGACCTGACTGTTAGAAAGAAAACTAACAAACAGAAATGAATAGCAGCAACATCAACAAAAAGGACAACCACACGAAAATCCCATCTGTAGGTCACCAACATCAAAGACCAAAGGTAGATAAAACCACAAAGATGGGGAGAAACTAGAGCAGAAAAGCTGAAAATTCTAAAAACCAGAGCACCTCTTCTCCTCCAAAGGATCACAGCTCCTTGCCAGCAACGAAACAAAGCTGGATAGAGAATGACTTTGACAAGTAGACAAAAGTAGGCTTCAGAAGGTTGTTAATAACAAACTTCTCCAAGCTAAAGGAGCATGTTCTAACCCACCGTGAGGAAGCTGAAAACCTTGAAAAAAGGTTAGACAAATGGCTGATTAGAATAAACAGTGTAGAGAAGACCTCAAATGACTGATGGAGCTGAAAACCATGGCACAAGAACTTTGTGATGCATGCACAAGCTTCAGTAGCCGATCCAATCAAGTGGAAGAAAGGATATCAGTGATTGAAGATCAAATTAATGAAATAAAGTGAGAAGACAAGATTAAAGAAAAAAGAGTAAAAAGAAATGAACAAAGCCTCCAAGAAATATGGGACTACGTGAAAAGACCAAATTGGTTTGATTGGTGTACCTGAAAGTGATGGGGAGAATGGAATCAAGTTGGAAAACACTCTTCAGGATATTATCCAGGAGAACTTCCCCAGCCTAGCAAGGCAGGCCAACATTCAAATTCAGGAAATATAGAGAACACCACGAAGATATTCCTTGAGAAGAGCAACCCCAAGACACATAATTGTCCGATTCACCAAGGCTGAAATGAAGGGAAAAATGTTAAGGGCATCCAGAGAGAAAGGTGGGTTACCCACAAAGGGAAGCCCATCAGACTAACAGCAGATCCCTTGGAAGAAACTCTACAAGCTGGAAGAGAGTGGGGGCCCATAGTCAACATTCTTAAAGAAAAGGATTTTCAACCCAGAATTTCATATCCAGCCAAACTAAGCTTCATAAGTAAAGGGGAAATAAAATCTTTTACAGACAAGCAAATGCTGAGAGAGTTTGTCACCACCAGGCCTGCCTTACAAGAGCTCCTGAAGGAAGCACTAAACACGGGAAGGAACAACTGGTACCAGCCACTGCAAAAACATGCCAAATTGTAAAGACCATCGATGCTATGAAGAAACTGCATCAATTAATGGGTAAAATAACCAGCTAACATCATAATGACAGGATCAAATTCACACATAACAATATTAACCTTAAATGTAAATGGGTTAAATGCCCCAATTAAAAGACACGGACTGGCAAATTGGATAAAAAGTCAAGACCCAGGGCTTCTTCTCCTGAAGGGGCTGCAAGAGGGAAGACTTAGCCATGTCGTCCTTGATCAAAAGGGTGATCAGCACCACAAAAGCCCCAGGGGCCATTGGACCCTACAGTCAAGCTGTGTTAGTCGACAGGACCATTTACATTTCAGGACAGATAGGCATGGACCCTTCCAGTGGACAGCTTGTGTCAGGAGGGGTAGCAGAAGAAGCTAAACAAGCTCTTAAAAACATGGGTGAAATTCTGAAAGCTGCAGGCTGTGACTTCACTAATGTGGTGAAAACAACTGTTCTTCTGGCTGACATAAATGACTTCAATACTGTCAATGAAATCTACAAATAGTATTTCAAGAGTAATTTTCCTGCTAGAGCTGCTTACCAAGTTGCTGCTTTGCCCAAAGGTAGCCGAATTGAAATTGAAGCAGTAGCTGTCCAAGGACCGCTGACAACAGCATCACTATAAGTGGGCCAGTGCTTCGTAGTCTGGAATTGTTAACATTTTAATTTTTACAATTGATGTAACATCTTAATTAACCTTTTAATTTTCACAATTGATGACAGTGTGAGCTTGATGAAAATATCTGAAGTTATTATGGAAATACCATATAATAGGGAGAATTGAACATAAATTGAAGATTAGAGAAGGAATCCAGTTACTGTTTTAAATTACATCTGTATTACTGAATATAGGAAAGAGATACCCATTACATAGTTACTCAATAAATAAAAGAGAAATAACAAGTAGGAAAGAAGAGTAATTATTCCTGAGAAATAATCAAGAACATATCTAATTCAAACTAATGATGTGAACGATTTAGTTTTCATGTTAGGTATGTGATTCTGCTCTTACTTGAGTAAAATTTAAGTGTTTAAATTTGAGGTCAAGGAGAAGAAAGTGGACCAAAATTTAACACAGATAATATTTTTCTAATGGAAATACAATAGACATGCAGATTTAAAAAAAAAAAAAGTCAAAACCCATCAGTGTGCTGCATTCAGGAGACCCATCTCATGTGCAGAGACCCACATAGGCTCAAAATAAAGGGATGGAGGTACATCTACCAAGCAAATTGAAAGCAAAAAAAAAGCAGGGGTTGAATCCTAGTCTCTGATAAAATAGACTTTATATCAACAAAGATCAAAAGAGACAAAGAAGGCATAATGGTAAAGGGATCAATTCAACAAGAAGAGCTAACTATCCTAAATATACATGCACCCAATACAGGAGCACCCAGATTCATAAAGCAAAGTTAGTTTAACATCCAAAAATCAACTGGGGTTGATTCTATTGATACTACATCAATAGAATAAGGACAAAAACCACATCATCAGCTCAACAAATACAGAAAAAGTATTTGACAAAATCTAATACCCTTTAATGATGAAAACACTCAACAAACTAGGTTAGAAGGGAACTTCTTCAACCTGATAAAAGATAACTATGAAAAACCCATAGTGAGTGTCATACTTAACGGCAGAAGACAATGTTTTCTCCCAAAGATTAGGAACAAAACAAGGATGTCCATTCTTGCCTCTTCTATTCACCATTGTACTGAAGGGTCCAGCCAAGGTAATTTGGCAAGAAAATGAAATAAAGTATATGCAGATTGGAGATGAAGAAGTAAAACTATCTCTATTTGCAGGTGACATGATCTCATATATAGAAAATCCCAGGAAATCCATTTAAAAACTACTGGAAATAATAAATGAGTTCAGTAAAATCAATTGTATTTCTGTGCAGTAGCATTGAACAAGCAAAAATTATATTAAGAAAACTGCACTGCAGCCTGGGTGACAGAGTGAGACTCCATCCCCCAAAACTAAAAATAAATTAAAACAAAAAGGAAAACAATTCCATTTATAATAGTACCTAAAAGAACAAAATGGCCAGGCGCGGTGGCTCATGCCTGTAATCCCAGCACTTTGGGAGGCCAAGGTAGGCAGATCACGAGGTCAGGAGTTCAGGACCAGCCTGGCCAACATGGTGAAACCCCGTCTATACTAAAAATACAAAAATTAGCCGGGTGTGGTGGCATGTGCCTAAAGTCCCAGCTACTCAGAGGGCTGAGGCAGGAGAATCGGTTGAACCCGGGAGGAAGAGGTTGCAGTGAGCCAAGATCACGCCATTGCACTCCAGCCTGGTGACAAAGCAAGACTCTGTCTCAAAAATAAAATAAAATAAAATAAAACAGCAGTAAATTTAATAAAAGCAGCACAAAACTCATACTCTGAAAACTACAAAATAATGCTGAAAGGAATTAAGGAAGACCTAAATAAACAGAAAGCATCACATGTTCATGGATTAGAAGATGTGCTACTATCGAAAGGCAATATTCCCCAAATTGATCTGCAGATTCAACATCATCCTTTTCAAAATCCCTGCTGACATCTTTGTAGAAATTGATAAGCTGATCCTGAAATTCATAAAAAATGTAAGGGACACAGAATAGACAAAACAATCTCTATTTTATCTTCTAAAATTTATAAATGACATAAAATTGTACATATTAATGGGGTACAGTGTTATGTTTCAATGCATGTGGACATTGCATAATGATAAAATCAGGATAATTAGCATATATCCATCATTTTAAACATTTATTATTTCTTTGTGGTGATAGCACTCAAAGCCCTCTCTTCTAGCTATCTTGAAATATACAATATATTGTTATTAGCTACAATCACTCTACTGTGTAATAGAACACCAGAACTTAATTCTTTCTGTCTAACTGTAACTGGCTAGATGTTAGCTAACATCTGCCCATCCCTCCTCTCCCCTTCCTCACTCTCTGGTAACTGCTGTTTTACTCTCTATTTCTATGAGACCAATGTTTTTAGATTCCACATAAGAATGAGAATGTGTTTATCTTTATCCTTCTGTGCCAGGCTTATTTCACTTAACCTAATGTCTTCCAGGTTCACTCATGTTGCTGCAAATGACAGAATGTCTTTCTTTTCCTCCCTCCCTCCCTCCGATCCTCCCTCTTTTCCTCCGATCCTCCCTCCCTCCCTTCCTTTTATTTTTATTTTTTGAGACAGTGTCTCACTCTGTTGCCCAGGCTGGAATGCAGTGGTGCAATCATGGCTCACTGCAGCCTGAAACTCCTGGGCTCAAGCGATCCTCCTACCTCAGCTTTCCAAGTAGCTGGAGACTACAGGTGCATGCCACAACACTTGGCTAATTTTTTTTTTAATTTTTAATTTTAGTAGAGACGAGGTTTCACTATGTTGCCCAGGCTGTTCTCCAGCTCCCAGGCTTAAGTGATCCTCCTGCCTCGGCCTCCCAAAGTGCTGGGATTGTAGGTATGAGCCACTGCACCTAGCCAATGACAGTATTTCATTCTGTTTTATGGCTGAATAGTATTTCTCTGCGTGTGTGTGTGTGTGTGTGTGTGTGTGTGTGTGTGTATAAAATTTCCTTTATCCATTCATCTGTAGATGAACACTTAGGTTATTTCATATCTTAGATATTGTGAATAGTGCTGTAGTAAATATTGGAGTGCTATCTCTTTGATATACTGACTTCCTTTCCTTTGGATACATACCCAATAATGGGATTGCGCTGGATCATATAGTAGTTCTATTTTTAATATTTTGAGTAACTTCCGTACTATTTTTCCATAATGACTTTCCATAATACATTCCCACCAACGGTGTCTAGCAATTCCATTTTCTCTACAGTAGCTCATTATTATTTTTTGTCTTTTTTGATAACAACCATTCCAACTGGGGTGAGGTGATATCCATTGTGGTTTTGATCTGCATTTCTCTGATGATTAGTGATGTTGACCATTTTTTCATATGTCTGTTGGCCATTTGTATGTCTTCTGTCGAAACAGCCTTGAAAATAAAGAAAAACTTGGAGTATCATATATCCCAACTTCAAAACTCACTACAAAGTTACAATAATCAAGACAGTGAGTTATTCTCCAAGGATAGCTATATAGATCAGTTAAAAATTTAAAAAATAAAAAAAATTAAAAACTGAGAGACCAGAAATAATCCCCTGAATTTCTAGTCAATTGATTTTCTTGACAAAGGTATCAAAACAATTCCATGGGGAAAAAATAGTCTTTTCAACAAATAATGTTGGAAAATTGGATATTCACATGCAAAAGAATGAAGTTGAACCCCTACCTCACAGCATATACAAAATTAACTCAAAATTGATCAAAAACTAAGTGTAAGCGCTGAAAGTATAAAAATCTGAGAACAAATATAGGGGTAAATCTTTGTGACCTTGGATTAAGCAATGGGTTTTTACATATATATGACATCGAAGCACAAGGACAAGAAAAAACAGATGAACTGGACTTCATCAGAATTACAACTTTTATGCTCCAAAAGACACCATCAAAAAAGCAAAAAGACAACCTACAGAAAATTTCATAAATCCCACATCTGGTAAGGGATTTGTATCTAGAATATATAAAGATCAATTACAATTCTATACAGTAGTTCCTCCTTGTCCATGGTTTTGCTTTCTGCAGTTTTAGTTACCCACAGTCAACCATGGGCTGAAAATATTAAATAGAAAAATCCAGAAATAGGCAATTAATAAGTTTTAAATTGCAGGCCATTTGAGCAGTGTGATGAAATCTCATGCCACCCCGCTTCACCTCACCAGGTAAGTGAAGCATCCCTTTGTCCAGCATATCCATGCTGTGTCCTCTACCCACCCATTAGTCACTTAGGAACCTTCCTAATTATCAGATCAACTGTCAAAATATTGCAGTGCTTGTGTTCAAGTAACCTTTGTTTTACTAAATAGTGGCTCCAAAGTGCAACTGTAGTGATGCTGGCATATTTTTATAATTGTTCCATTTATTATTAGTTATTGTGAATCTCTTACTGTGCCTAATTTATAAATTAAACTTTAACACAGGTATGTATGCATAGGAAAAAGCATAGTATATATAGGGTTTAGTACTCTTCTCAGTTTCAGGCATCCACTGGCGGTCTTGGAACATATTCCCTGTGGATAAGAGGGGACTACTGTAATAAAAAGACAATCCAACTGAAAGACTGGCAATGAATTTGAATCGACATTTCTTCTAAGAGGAAACACAAATGGCCAACAAGCCCATGAAAAGATGCTCAATATCACTAGCCGTTAGAGAAATACGAATCAAAACCACAATGCGATACACCCCAGTAGGATGGCTAGACTCAAAGACAGATAATGATTAGTGTTGGGGAGAATGTAGAGAAATTAGAACACTCAAGACACTGCTGGTAGGAATGTAAAATGGTACACCAACTTTGAAGAACAGCCTCATAGTTCCTCAGATGGTTAAACAGATCTACCACATCATCTAACAATTCCACTCACGTGTATATATATGAGAAATGAAAATGTGTGTCCCCTCACATAATTATAAATGAATGTCCACAGCAGCAGTAGTATGTATAATACGCAAAAAAATAGAAACAACTCAGATGTCCCTGTAGGGGTGGGAAGGTGTGGTACCTTTCCTCATCCATCATAAGAATCACAACCAACATTCCTGTAGCAAAAGATGAGTTAACAAGACAAAGCATAATAGTTTCTTTAATCAAAGTTTTATGTTTTAGCCTTCAGAAATAAAGTTTTAAGTTTTAGCCTTCAGAAAATAAAGATCCAAATAAAGATCCAAAAAGATCCAAATAAAGATCCAAAAACCAGGGAAACTGTTTATTTTTATGCTTAGGTTTAATGAAGAATGGACAGCCGTGCAGAAATGTGATTGGATTAAAAGGGTATGATCTAATAGTAATAGATGGAGAGGAGGAACCCAGCAAGACCTGTGTGTTCAAATTCTTCTTGGCCTCTCTGTGTAGCATTCCATCCTTGAGGATTGGGCAAGATCCCTCTGGAATGAGAGTCTTTAAGGGAGAAGGGAAGAGCGAGAGTGATCTTCCTAGGTTTTATGGCTTGCTTTGGGGAGAGAATTTCTAGGTTCTATGACTCACTTTGGGGAAGAGAAATTCTAGTTCCTATGACTCACTTCCAGGGGTAAAGATTTGGCACATCTCTCAACTGGTGAATGGATAAATGAAATGTGATATATCCATATGATGAGATGCTATTCAGCAACAAAAAGAAAAGAAATACTGATACATTCTATAATCCATATAAACCTTGAAAAAGCCTTATGCTACATGAAAGAAACCAGTCACAAAAGACCACATATTATATGATTCCATTTACATGAAAGGTGCAGAATAGGCAAATCCATAGAGACAGAAAATGGGGGATGAGGAGTTGAGGGGGAGAGCTAAGGGGTGTGAGGTTTCTTTGGGAGGTAATAAAAATGTTTCTAAAGTTGACTGTGGTGATGGATGCACGCCTCTGTAAATACACTAAAAGCCATTGAATTGTACACTTTAAGTGTGCGAATTGTATGGTCTGTGAATTATATCTCAATAAAGGTGTTAAAAAATAGCTTTGTTTCCAAATGACAAAATCAATACACATGCTTTGTGGAAAACTTATAAAAGATTGAAAATACAAATGGATAAAGTAAAAATCACCCATAATTCCACAGATAACAAGAGGGAACATTCTGGTGTCTATCAAGGACATGCTTTGGCTCTTCTGAAGCAAGGAGCAAATTCCTTTACAGTGCAAACCATCAAGAATGTTACTGGCTTTACTAGTCCCCCAAGATATGTGTTGGCATATGACATTGCTTTCACAAAGCCCTGATACTGTAGAAATTGGTTCTGTCTCTGAGATGGCTCATAAACCATTTTTACTTTAGCAAGTGAGATCTCTTGAGGCCTTGGTGGATGGGGACAGCAAAAGTTGAGTTTGCATGGGAGGTAGAAAATAGAATGTCTGGAGCTTGGGCATCTGGGAAGTGTTATGGAAAGACGAACCCCTGGGAGAGAGGAAGAATAAATGTAAGAGTGAAGTAGAAGTCTAGGGGCAGGGGCACATATTTGAAAACAAGCCTTACCTATTTCACTGTTTTGCGCATAGGGATAGTCCAAGATCTGACAAAAGAGGAGTGTTAATAATCATGTCTAAAAAACCTTCCTAGCATTAGTATTACCACTAACAATAACCCTTTCTCCAATGAATAGTGTACCAGATTGTATTTTCCAGAAATCGCAGTATCTATAAGTTTCTTCTATCCCATGCGCGCTCTTTTTGCAAGATGCCTGACACTTCTTCACCAAGAGATGGGAGTCTATGTCCCTTCTCCTCAAATCTTGGTGTGACTACCCTAACCAATGGAATATGGTGGAAGCAATGCTATGTGACCTCTCAGGCTAGATCATTAAAAGGATATAGCTTCCACTTGGCTCTCTCTTTCAGGACACTTGCCTTTGGAACCCAGATACCATGTTTTAGGGAAGCCCAGGCCACATGGAGAAGCCACATGTGGGTGTTCTGACCCACAGTCCCAGTTAGACCTTCAGTCAACAGTCAGCATCAATTGTCAGACATGTGAGTGATAAGCCTTCACACGCTTCCGTTCTGAAGCTTTGAGTTTTCCAGCCAAAACCATCCACAATGAGAAGCAGAGACAAGACATCCCTGCTGGGCCTGTCTGAATTCTTGACCCACAAAAACTGCAGAAAATAATAAACAATTGTCTAGTTTTAAGTCACCACATATATGGTAATTTTGTTACACAGCAATAGATAACTAATACAAATAGTGTTGACAGTTTCAAAAGTTTTTCACAGTAATATGTTAGTTCATGCAAGCGCAATCAGGAAAGTTCTTTCCATTTTACAGATAAAGAAATTGAAAGGCAGAGACATGTCTCTGGTGTTTTTTATTGCATGTGTACATATGCTAAAAGTTTTAAACTACATTATTTATTTTTCTCATTACTGTTAACTTGAGATTACTTATCATAATTATATTTTATTAGAAAGGGAAATTTTGATTCCCCTGAAAGGATAAAGGTAAAAAATAAGGCAAGAGTCAAGGAAGTCAGACAAATTGTTCCTTCTTCTTCCTGAATTTGGTACCACTTATGCTCTAGTGTCCAACACTCAATAACCTTAACGGTGAATCAGTTTTAGAACTATATGACCACCTGCAGAATCCCACCATCTTAAAAAATCTGAATCTAACAGATCTACCATCTCATGCCACAGTGTCTCAAGTTACATCTTAGGATAGCTAAATTTCTATAGATTATAAAACATGCTTTTGAGTTTCACAGGATCCCTAATGAACTTTTGCGTTTGCTAACTGTTCCAGACACGTGTTTCTTCTGCAACATTTTGCCTGTTGTCATACTAGGCTACCTATGGTAGGTAGCCTATGTTAGGTGAGTAAGGATCTCGGTTATGAAAAACACTGAACAAATGATAAGGTACTTGCTCTGATTTGAGATTCAATTAAGAACCATGACTTTTATACTCAATCAGTATCTTGTACTTTTTTTTTTTTAAAAAAAGCCAGTTATTTGTTAAGTCAGCTTCCAGATCCTTGACAGATCACCTTCAATCAGAAATACGGCTCAATAGGACATATCTAGAAAAATACACAAGCTGTGCATCTTGCCTATCTCCTCTGAGAAGTAGGTCTGGAGGGAAATAAGTATTCCTTTTTACTCTTTTTTATTTGAGTTTTTATTGTAAGCATGTATTGACTTTATAACAATAAAAACAAAATAAACCCCTCCAAAAATTAATTTGTAAAAAGGACCCTGCTTCTGCAAGATGTTCATTTACCTTCACCTGGATCTAATTTCTTAATTTCCCTCTGTCTTTACATCTGTGTTATGACTATAACAAAGAAAAGTTCAGAGTCGTTGGCCTTTGCCATGGAAAATAAAGATCTCTTCCAAAAACCCCAGCCACATTCCCCAGGGAATGGTGGGTGCCATAAGCACTGGGGGGAAAATGTTTTCATTTTCAAAGGCTTTGACCTGGACTCTGCAGCACTAACCAAGGCCTTAAAATTCCTTTGTAGTTCAAGGTGGAGATTTGAGTTCCTTCTTGAAAGTTTGAGCTCTTAATTAGGATGAAACACTTCAACAGACATTTGTTATTTAAAGATAAAACCCAAATCAAATTCTACATTGGAGGTTTCATGATAGTTTTGGACAGTAATATAAACAGGTATCTCCACCTTATGCATTGATATTTTATTTGATCTGTAGGAAAGTGGAAGGGACTCCATCTGGGAGAAGAAAGAGGACCTGCCACATGGAGGCTGGAGTGGGAGGGGCCGGGGTGTGAGGAAAGAGATCCAGGGGCCACCTCCAGCAAGGGCCATTGCCAATGAACTCCTAGTGTGGTTCTATCTGAGATACAGTTTTACCCTTTTCTTCCCTGCTTTGTAACCCTTTTATAATCCTAAGGAAATATCTGGTTGAAAGATACTAATCTGTAGAGGATTATTTGATGGCCATGCAGCATACCAAGTGTTCTAAGTTACGCAGATTTTAAAAATATCATCTTGTACAATATTATTTTGGCAGACTCTAGGATTATTTCCACTGAGTTTGTTCTGGTGTACTCTCCTCTGTTTACATTGAAGGACTCCCAATAAACAGCCATGTGAGGTCATTATGGCATTTACTGTTAAGATGTTGTTAGGTCAGTGTTTCTGAACAAATATTAAATGTCCCCTATGTAAAGATGCATGTGCAAAACTCCTTTCAGACCAAATCCCAGGAAAATCCTTTATTCCCCTGAAAAATTAATACTTTTCCTCATGGACAATTAATCACATTATAGATTAGGCTTTCTTTTTTTTTTTGCTTTGACTGCCAGGAAGCTCACAGCCAGATGTGCCACTCAATTGTAATAGCTATTGGATCAAATGTCCAGCATCTCTCTGCTTCTACTTAAACCTTGGCCTTGTTCTTCTATTCTAAATTTTTTACTGGCCCTGTTTTTTAAATCTATTTTCTATTTTATACTGCCCATTCTTTATAAGCTGCCTCAAATCCTTTAGTAAAAATAGTCCATTATATGTAAATAAACAAAATAATAGAACAATTTAAGGTAATCAGTTTTTTCTGCAGCTAACAGGGACTTAAGAAACAATCTAATCTGGCCGGGTGTGGTGGCTCACACTTGTAATCCCAGCACTTTGGGAGGCTGAGGCGGATGGATCATTTGAGGTCAGGAGCTCGAGACCAGCCAGGCCAACATGGTGAAACCCTGTCTTTACTAAAACTACAAAAATTAGCCCGGTTTTAGTGGCAGGTGCCTGCAATCCCAGCTACTCGGGAGGCTGAGGCAGTAGAATCGCTTGAGCCTGGGAAGTAGAGGTTACAGTGAGCCGAGATCATGTCATTACACTTCAGCCTGGGTGACAAAGCAAGACTTGGTCTCAAAAGAAAAAAAAAAAAAGAAAGAAACAATCTAATCCAACTTGCATATTTTATCAATGAGTAAAGGGAAATCCAGCAAGGCCCACCTTGATTTGCCTGGGACTGAGGGGTTTCCAGGCATGGGACTTTCAACACAAAAATCAGGATGAGCTGGTCACTCTACTGGGTCAAGTGGCCTTTCTAAAGACACACAGCAGTAAAACGCAGAAATGGCACCAAAGCCCAAGCCTCTGGCCCTCTTTCCTTATTAAATGTCATTTTAGAATCTGGTTTTATGAAAGCAAGAGTTTAAAATATGTATCTAGGAACAATTCAGTATCCATCTCTTAGTTCTTATGTTTAAATTTTTTTCTTTCATAGGGAGTTACACTTGACTCTTTCCTCCTGTGTACAGTTGTATCCACAGCTAGAAAGGTACAAGCACTCCCTGAAGATAAAGTCCCCATCCTCACAGCTTCCTGGCAGGCGCAGCTGACTGCACTTCTTGGAATGAGAAAGGAAACTTCCCTATGGCCCACTGCTCCAGGCCTCCCTTCTGTTCTCCAGGGCAGAGGCCGGAAGACCCCAAACTAACACTCACTGGAGCTTTGGGAATCACATGAGCTCCTGTGTCTTTTCAATAGAATACTGTCCATTTTGAGAAAAGAAAACAAAAACTGTCTCCCCCTTCCACTCTTAACTTTTTATAATACGCCCTCAGCCAGATCTAAGAACTGAAAATTACCTCCAGTAGTTTTCTGAACAAAATAACACCTCTGACAGCTTACTACGGAAGCAGATTCTGGGAATGTTTTAGGATCTCAGCTTATATCTGAAACTCTTCTCTTATTGGTCTAATACGCAATAATTCAAACCAGTGTGAAGCAAAACTTAGCACATTTTAAAACAGAAATCTAAATAGTTTTCTCACCAGCTTAGGGGGACAATGAAACATGCAAGATGACTTGGGGCACAAAGATCATTCTAACTCCTGCTTGGCACGGGGTCCTTCTGGATCCCATGTCAGAGCTGATGAGGTAACTACACAGGAGACCCTCAGTATGCTTGTTCCTGGCCTCTCTAGGGAGGCCTGGCAGGGTCCCAGCCCTAACGCAGCTGGTTACGTTGCTTACTTCAATGGATATCTGATAGAATGTACAAACAAAATGGTGTCATCTCAAAGGGCTCTCTGAATTTTTAATTTTGACTTTATCTTTTTTTTTTTTTTTTGATACAGAGTTTCGCTTTTGTTGCCCAGGCTGGAATGTAATGGCACGATCTCGGTTCACTGCAACCTCTGCCTCCTGGGTTCAAGCAATTCTCCTGCCTCAGCCTTCTGAGTAGCTGGGATTACAGGCACGCACTACCACGCCCGGCTAATTTTTGCATTTTTAGTAGAGATGGGGTTTCTCCATGTTGGTCAGGTTGGTCTCGAACTCCTGACCTCAGGTGATCCACCCGCCTCAGCCTCCCAAAGTGCTGGAATTACTGGCATGAGCCACCACGCCTGGCCAATTCTGACTTTATCTTATGAGGTTCTATCAGAAATAGAAAATAATACTCAGCCCCATTGCTCAGTAACCAAAGTGTTCACCCTGCCCAGCAATTTCTTCCTCCTTTCCTCCCTCCTTCCTCCCTGTTCTCTCCCTTCCTTCCTTTTTTGAGAAGGATGTTATAAATTTGGGGAAAACTAATTAAATCTATGCTTAGATTGACAATAACATGAATAATATTAATGATTAATAATAAGAGAATCATGGATTGAAAACTAATTAAATCTAAACATAGATTATTTGATGGCCATGTAGTATATACCAAGTGCTCAATGCATGATTCTACTATTATTCTCCCTTTTTAGAGTATATTAATATGTTCTGATGGCTGGACATGGTCACTCTTTCTAAAGCTATCTTACAGTTTCAAAAACAATTTAAGTGAATTGTTGGTGAATTATTATTAGAGTAGGGTAATTGTAGGGCT
Organism: Theropithecus gelada; assembly: GCF_003255815.1. NCBI lineage: Eukaryota > Metazoa > Chordata > Mammalia > Primates > Cercopithecidae > Theropithecus > Theropithecus gelada. The sequence goes on from NC_037670.1 coordinate 85,369,439, forward strand.
GCAGGATATCCCTATTAAGATTTTTTGCAGGAATCTTGGTAGGGGCTTATGACTGTCCTGACTACGTCAGTTCCTCTTGCTTATACATTTATTTAATTTTGCATTGCGCCACGCTTGACATCATGAAGGTTCTACCTGCAAGGAACTTGCAATATGGTGAATAGAAACAAAAACATCAGCAAGATGGAACAAAATAAACACTACTGGGTTGGTGCAAAAGCATTTACAGTTTTTGCCACTGAAAGTAACAGATAGTAATAAATAGAGGCGTGAACAACATGCTTTTTTATGTCACGGTGTGTGTGTGTTTCTATTAGAGAACACGCCCCTGTGAAAAATAGCCTTTAAACTGGAAGTGCATTTAATCTCCAATTTTGGGCTACCCTTCTCTCTGGGTAAGGACAAATGGCTGCCAACATGCTGTGGCCTAAGGGGCTCCAAAAGCTCCTTTGCCCCCAAATGTCTTCCATCTAGAGTCTGTCATGATGCCTGAATTCCCATTATTGGGCTCAATCCTTTGATTCAAGATGCTGAGGCTGCAGAGGATACCAATTAAAACACCTAAGCATGGTCCCTTTGGGAGAAGTAACACATTTTACCATTGGGCACACACGATATCAAGCAGGTTATCAGATCAGCTAGTTGTCACCCTGGAAAATGAAACACAGGGTAAGTACATTTTACTGGCGTCCCAAGAACACATTTGGATCTTGTACCAGGACAATGGAAATGGTAGAGGCACGGAAGGAGACCCACAGTACAGAGGATGCTGGCAAACAGACTTCATTCATGAAACACAGATGACCTTAGCTCTTTTCATCCACTTTAACCAGGGGTCTACAAGTGTGTATGTGTGGGTGGATGTAGGTGGGTGACACTAGCAGACACCTTTGTGGGTATTAAGTCCTCAATATGATCTTGCAGACACAAAGTGAAGCTTCGGGGCATCCAAAGACCCAAGACTGGCAAAAGGATGTCGCTAATGCTCACATTTTTTACCAACCACTATAACCAAAGGATCATTAACGGAAAATACCCAGTGTTCATTCTTCCATACTACTTCCTACGGCACCCAATTTTTTCATCTGGCAGCCACCTCTTGCCCACGAAGCCCTTGTGCTTGGGGGTAATCTCCTCCCTTGCCCAACTCAAGGAATGGGGCCTGATGAGCATAAGCAAACTTCACATAGCCCATTCCTCTGACAGTGACTGGCTCATGGGTGGGCATATGACCTAAGCTGGTCCAGTTAGGGTGAATTCTCAGAGCTCTGCTTGGCATTCCCTCACCGGATGAGAATGAAGAGGCCAGTAGCTCATATTACAATTGGAAGCTGTTACATGAGTACTAGATGAAACATTGTTTGGCTGTAGCCAAAGCTGTAGCCAGCAGTGCAGAGAAATGGAAAGAAACTGGGTCCTCAAGGATGACGCGAGCCTCTGGACTGAGAATCCTGGAGCCCACCCCTACAGCTGTCTTGTCAGTCACATGGACTTAAATACTCCAATAAGTGTGGTCTGAGGACCAGTAGCATCAGCATTACCTGGGAGTTTTGTGGAAATGCAGAATCTCAGGTCCCATCCTAGACTTCCTGAGTCAGAATCTGCATTTTAACAAGATCCTCAGCTAATTAATGTGCACTTTAAAGTTCAAGAAGCACTGCCCCAATACAGTTTAATCCTGTTGACTTGAATTTTCCATGACTCTCGATTTAACAAATCCTAAAAATCGCAGGCTCCCTCCACTGGTGACTCTAGGCTTCTCTCTGCTTCTGTGGTCTTAATTAGCCCCTTTTTGTTCCACCACAATGAACTCCCTAGCCCCTCCACTTCTTTCTTCTTACCATTGTCCATTTAGACAACCATCTGGAGATGTCTTGTTTTCTCTGTTGACCTCTTAATCTATTTCTTAAACATCCAACAGATATGCAAGTTGGACCAATTCCAAATGGTTTTTAGAGCAGTGAGAGGGAGTTTTGTACTGACTAGCAAAAGACAACTTTACTATTTGTTTATTGCCAGGGTCAGAAGGTTAGCTCTTAGCTCACCAACCCAACTCTTGCAAGTGGTTTCCACTCAGGCCACCAGAGGTGTAGAGTTTCTGAAATACTTGGAAGACACAGATTCATTGGTTAGTTCCATTGTTGTGTCTGAGCTTTAGAGGAAACTTTTTAGGCAGAAGGGAATGGAAAGATCTCATTCTCCTCATTTGTTTGGGGGAGATGGGAATCCCATCTGCAAGCTTACTGATCAGGGCAGCACTTGACAGATGGTACATGCTTAATAATTACGTCCTGTCATTGGTTCCCTCTTTAACATAGGCACAGCAATCACACCCATTTCAAGAGGGAATATCCTGATCATTTGGCCATCAGCTAGTGTTCTTGCTGAGATTGAGGCTGTGATTGCTGTGCAACCCACTGTGTGTCATATTTAAGGTGGAAGTTGTGACTTTTGCATTGGATTCCACTCAGCATCCAAGTTTTCCTGGAGAGCCTCTTGGCCTGGGAGTCCAAGATCTGCTTCCCTCTCTGGCCCTACACGAAAGTGGTTGTGTGGCCTTGGGCAATCACTCCTTCTTCCAGCCTCAGTTCCCTCCACTGTCAAAGAGGGGACTGGACAGGATGGCTGCTCAAGTCCCCGCCAATATTCTAGGAGTCTGTGACTCTGCTGTGGTCGCTTCCACAGCATCTCTCTCAATAGCCCTCCTTACAAGTACTCTGTTTAGAAAGCCCCATTTAACAGGAGGGAAAAGTGGAGCACAGAAAAGCGAAGGGTGTGCCCTGAGGTTTGACTATAGAAAGTTAGAAGTGGAGCCTGTACCACTCTTGCACCAGCTCAGGACCTGGAACTTGTCACATGATCACATTTGTCTCCAGCGACTCCATGGCAGAGAAGAGCTAATGACAATACATTTATTCTATTTCATGAAATCTAATTTTTATATAAAATGTCTGGATTAGAATGTGTTTTTTTTAGCATAAAAGGATGTTGTTGGCCTATTAGAGATAGTTTATATCATTCGCCAAAAGGTTTACATGGGGACAGACGTCCCCAGGTCTTAAGATGCTGCCTCAACTGAATAGCGTTCCTTTTAATCCCGTACTTGCATAATAAAACCAGTTAGCAGAGCAGCCAGTGTGTTTGCTCTGGGGGGCTATTCATCAAGGTTATAATGGAAGGAAGAGCACCTGGTAACACTGCAAAAGCGGACTTCATTTCCCTTTGTAATTACAACTGTAAAATAACTTCTAAAAACCCAAATTGCTATTGAGCACAAGATAAGGCAATTCTCAGTCTCCACCCCGATGAGTGACAGTCTCATTTCTGCTTAATTGAGCAGCAGTCAATTTCTTTTTGTAGCCAAGGTGGTAGCTTCAGCTTGTTGTCACTTGGTTATGATGGTGGGCACGAGGTGGCCTCATCTCAACCTTGCTGGTGCTCATTTGGTGATTCTGCCGTCTGCCCATGCAGACTGGGGCGGCAAACAGTGCTCCTAGTGAGTGCTACTGTAACTTGTAATTTATTAAGGAAAGCAGATAATCATCACAGAGGGCAGCTGCGTGACACAGTACCTGCTCTAACAGTGGTCAATTACAAACAGCAAGAATTCCATAAATGGTCTCTCTTAGGTTGAAACAAATAGATTGAAATTTTTTTCACTTACTGAAAAATCTCAGCATTAAATTTAATCAACATCAGCATATGACATGACTAGGTTGGATAATTTTTGGCCTCCACACTGACTATAAAATGCTGTCAATTACCTTCCTACATTCTCTCTCGTTTTGTTTTTCAGAAAAAGGCTATTACTACAGAAATAAGTGATTGTAGTCTAAGGGACAGCAGCTGTTTAATTTCTGCTCTAATTTTAAAATCCTGGCCATATTGCCATTTAAAAAATCAAACTTGGAGTTAACCATATGTAAAAACATTTAAGTTGAAAACAAAACATTTATGTATATGTTTCTTAAATAAAATACAATGCCCTATTTCTAAATGTTTATTATAATCTTGCATCCCAGCTTCATCACGTTCCAGCTATATGTCCTTGGGCAAGCTCCTTAGCCTTGCGATAACTCAGTTTCTTTACCTGTAAGGTGGCAGTAACAGCCCCTGTCTCACAGGGTGCTTGGAGAATCAGGTAAGATATACATGAAAAGTGCATAGGACAGTACCTGACAGAGAGTAAGTGCTCTATTACATGTTTTCTATTCTTATTCTTATTATTTACATTTTCTGCTCATTGAAAACTCTTAATTACAATGATTAAATCATGTGATGCCCAGGAGTATAAATATATTCTTTAGTGCTTCCTAACCTGGTTTAGCACATAATAGAATCTTTAGGCTGCAGAATGCTCCTCTGAGGAGCCTGAGGAAAGAAATGGACAGAGGAGAGGCCAGTGATTCCCAGGGAATGTGGTGGTGGGGATTGAAGACAGGGATAGGATTGGCCACCTTCATCAGTTTAGGCTTTGTCTTGGCAAAGTGCAGGTGCATGCCATCCTCTAACCCTAGATGGAAGGAAGAAAGGGTTTAGAAAGTAAAAACTGTTGGAGGGAGCGGGGAAGGCTGAAGGCGCTTGTGTAGAATAGTCTTAGTCTGACTGGGAGAGGACTGTATCCAGGGTACACATGAGAATAACCCAGGCCAGTCTCCACCCCATTAGGACCCACTGAGACCCAGGCACCTGGATTTTTCAGGCACCCTGGGGGTGATTCCAATGTGCAGCCAGGGTTGAGAACCACTGCCCTGAAGAGTAGGTGAAGAGGTAGAGGAGGGTCGGGTGAGACCTGAGTGGAGAAAATGTTAAACCACTGCTGCTGTGGCGAAAGTCCCAGGGAGTCAAAAAGAGATGCTCAGTAAGTGCTGGGCTGTAGTGACGGACAAGTCATCTGAGATCACACAGTATGGCTCTGTGCAAGACCTCACTGTCATTGTTTCTTGGCAGCCTCAGCTGAGGTTCCTGTGGATTGTGAAAGGTAGAGGTGCACTCTGGCCAGCATACGAGGAGAGAGGAATTTATTGGAAAGACATGGGGGTATTTCAGCAGAAGCCAGGAGAAGCGAGGGAGGCAGGGCAGTGCTTGGGGACTTGGCATCAAGAAGTCAGAGATTCTTTCTCCCAAGTTCTGCCATTGATCAGGATCGAGTCAAGGCCTCCATTCCAGATGTCAAGTTCCTGGGAGATGGAATGATGGGCCCAGCCTAGGCTACATGTTCACTCCTAGACAATCAGCTACAGCCAGGGCACAAGGGCTCACTGGCAGCCCATCTCTGTGTACTGGTGACAGTTCCAAAGAACAGGGATCACAGTGAGTCTGACCAACACACCAAGAAGGGTTCATTCTCCCCTAATAACACTTGGCATCCTAGCTGTGGGAATGGACAAAACCAACTTCTGGATCTCCAGGACTGTACATTGTGAAGGCAGGCATGGCCGACTGACCATCATCAGTCAGGAGGGGAGGGAAGTCGCACGGTCAGAGATGACTGAGAATAAGGAGAGTACTGGTAAGGACAGCAAACCCCTACACAGTGCTTACATGTATCACCCCCACAACCTTATGAACTAGTATTATGATCCCCATTCTTCAGATGAGGAAACTGAGTTGTTAGGTGACTTACCCAAGGTCACACAAACCCAGTCAAGCTCCAGCATCTGTGTTCCTGTCTTCTGAATCACTATACTTGTCTCAAAATATACAAAGTCCTGGTGAAGCTTAGAGAGTGGGGTACAGGAAAATCAGGAAGTAACGGGGATATGGTGGGAACTGTCTCTGAATTCAAAGTCTTGGAGGGAGAGCAGGTCTAACGGATGAAGACCTGTGCTGTTGGGTGGCTCAGGTATTAAGAAAGAGGACACGAGAAGTTTGAATCCACATGACCCCATGAAATGATCCTTTTTATAACTGACCTGCAATTATATCACTATCTGAACAGTTCTGCTGAAACACTATTGATGAACTCTGTTTTGCTGTTTGACTTTTTGGTGTTCGTAAGACTATAAGCTCCTGTGGGCAGGAACCACCCCCCAGTTGGTGCCCTATAAATGTTCTATTGGTGGATCTAAGTGGAGAGTTTAGGCCAGGCATGGTAGCTCACGCCTGCAATCCCAGCACTTTGGAAGGCCGAGGTGGGCAGTTGCTTGATGCCAGGAGTTCAAGACCAGCCTGGGTAACATGGTGAAACCTCATCTCTACAAAACACACAAAAATTAGCCAGGCGTGGGCTCGGTGGGAGGATTGCTTGCACCTGACAGGTGGAGGCTGCAGTGAGCCACGATCACACCACTGCCCTCCAGCTGAGTGACAGAGCAAGACCCTGTCTCAGTAAGTAAGTAAGTAAATAAATAAATAAATAAATAAATAAATAATTAAGTTAATTTTCCTCCACCTTCACTGACTGGTGTGGAGTACTTAGCCTGATGTAAGAAAAATGTACTAACCAAGAAAGTTTCTCCCCTTCATATTCTATCTTCCCTTAGTGTTTTCTTACTGTCCCTGCAGTGATCTGCTGCCACTGAGACTGTGATTTAATTATGCAAAGTGTGACAGATCATTTGAAAGTTATTAGTTGCTGAGGAAGCACATTTATGATGTGGAAAAAAAAGTCTTTGCATTTTGCTAAGTTTCACATCCTCTCTGAACACTTTTTAGAAGGAAATGACTTAAATTTTAAATGATTACCCTGCAGATTTATGAAATATTTCAATGAGATGTGACAATGAGAATGTGCTCAACTGCCTCCAGTGGTAAAAAGAAAGAAACCCTGATTCTATGACTGATGCAAGACATGTGAGTTCCTCACCTGCTGTCAGCATCCAGGCTGTATCCACCATGTCTCTTTCACACCTCGGAAGAACGGTAAGGTAATCCTGCCTGCCCTCTGGCCAACTGTGCTGGGAGGTATACACACTCTGGGCCTCAAACAACTCTTGGGTTAAAAAGACCAGAGCTAAGTCTATATGTGGTAAGGGAATCAGGCTATGAGTATCTGTTGATAGAACCATCCTCCCAGTTGTCATACTATAATCAGAAGTGCTGGAATACTTTGTCCTCAATGTGCCTCCTAGCACATCAGCCTCAACTGGAAGCTTCTTCAAAATGCAGGGTCTCAAGCCCTGCCCCAGACCTACTGAAGCAGAATGCACATTTAACAAGATCCCCAGGGCATTCCTATGCACATTAAAGTCTAGGAAGCACTGGCAAACACACTGATCAGTCAAGAGTTCCTCAAGAGCAGGTTCTGTGTCCATTTGTCCATGTATCTCCCACGCTCAGAACAGTTAGTGGGAGCTCAGTTGTTATTTGTTGTATTAAAATGAGTGGTTTATATGCAAAGGTACACACCTATGAAAGTGTTGGGGCTATGGAAGAATGTAGAGTGGCTGGAGTATACAAGAAAGCAAGGAAGTCTCTTTCATTCATTCCTTTGACTGGTGTTTCCTGAGTGCCTGTGATGTGCCCAGTAATTTTTGTGTGTATTTTTATTTCTTTTTAAATTTTTTTTAATTTTTAATTTTTGTGGGCATGCCTAGTATTGTTGTAGGCACTAGGGGCACAGTGACAACCAAGGCGCCCCAGTGTCTGTCCTCATGGAACTTATCTGCCTGGGTATGCAATAAACTAGCCTAAGAACTGCTCTTCGAACCAAAGGTGAATAGGATCTTTTGGTTATTGGTTGCTGGAAACTTAACTGCTTTTGGCTAAAAATTAAGATATCTCCATTATTTTTCTGTTCATCCATTCTTCCTCAGTTGTTTCTCTCTCTGTCTCTCACTCTCTACCTGTAAGAATGGACAGAGGCATGATTTTCAGTCATTATTCTTATTGGCAGCAATGCCACATCTCAGTTGTATTAAAAGTCTAAGTCAGGAGATTAGAATGGCTCTTTCGTGCTTTTAATGCTTCCCAGCTTCATGGCTTTAAGACTCACTGCCTGTGCCAGTTGTGTTTCCTGCAGAATGCAGACCACTCTCAGTTGTGCTATCTCACGGTATTCCTTCTGTAACAGTTGGGTGTCTGACAACCACAAGACAGGAAAAATTTACTTCCAAATGTCCTTTCCTTTTTTCCACATTAAATTACAAATCTTGAAACTCTGAAACATGAGGCTTGAATTGATCCACTATATTTTTCATGTTGAATGTGTGTCACTCTTTTCATCACTCATCAAGTATTTTTGGATTGTCTACTATATGCTAGGCACTGTGGATATAAGAAAAGGATTAGCTTTATAAATTAGGAATGTAGTAAAAATTGAGTTTGATGTCTTTAGTCTTAGAAACAGAGAGCTGGCCGGGCACAGTGGCTCAGGCCTGTAATCCCAGCACTTTGGGAGGCCGAGGCGGGTGGATCACCCAAGGTCAGGAGTTCGAGACCAGCCTGGCCAACATGGTGAAACCCCGTCTCTACTAAAAATACAAAAATTAGCTTGGCGTGGTTGTGGGCACCTGTAATCCCAGCTACTTGGGAGGCTGAGGCAGGATAACTGAATTGCTTGAACCTGGGAAGCGGAGGTTGCAGTGAGCCAAGATCACACCATCGCACTCCAGCCTCGGTGACAAAGCGAGACTCTGCCTCAAAAAACAAAACAAAACAAAAAAAAGCGGAGAGCCACTGAAATAGAAGTATTATGGGATATATTTTAGAGCAATGTATCACCATTTAATAAACTGTGTTCCTCCATTCAGTAGACTACTATATAGTCACTAAATTAAGAATATTAAATATTAATATTTAATAACATGCAAAGATAATCCTGATATATAAGCCTCAGGAGTTAAAAATAACACGTACAGCCATGAACTCATTTTTGTTTAAAATAACAAATGTAAAATATCTGGAGGGAAATACATCAAAATGTTATGAGTATTTATCACTGCATGATGGGGTAATGAGGGTTATTTATCAGGATTACATGTTCACTTTTGTTATCATAAGGAAAATAAAAAATATATCTAAAAAAATACATCGTCCTTCTCCCTGAGCCCTGGAATCTCTGAGACTCCTACGGGATGAACTGCAGTGAAGCTGTCTTGGAGCTTAAAGAATTTCTGGGCTCCACGCATTGGTTCAGAAGTGGATCCAGCATCAATAATTGAGTTTAAATGATGGCTTCTTCCTTCCCTTACAGCTCTCACCTCAACCTTAGTTTTGCCCCCAAAAAAACAGGACTATTAATAATACTCTAGTGGACATTTCTGCCTGCCCAGCAATCTTTTGCACAGCCTTCCTATGTTTGGGGAATTTCACACATTGTGAAATTCCCACACTTCCCCGAGATGCCATCAGAACTTACTTTTCTTTTTTTTTTTTTTTTTTTTTTGTTTGAGACGGAGTCTCGCTCTGATGCCCAGGCTGGAGTGCAGTGGCCGGATCTCAGCTCACTGCAAGCTTCGCCTCCCAGGTTTACGCCATTCTCCTGCCTCAGCCTCCCATGTAGCTGGGACTACAGGCGCCCACCACCTTGCCCGGCTAATTTTTTGTATTTTTAGTAGAGACGGGGTTTCACCGTGTTCGCCAGAATGGTCTCGATCTCCTGACCTCATGATCCGCCCATCTCAGCCTCCCAAAGTGCTGGGATTACAGGCTTGAGCCACCACACCCGGCTAGAACTTACTTTTCTAGTCTCTTGCTTTTCTAGGAGCTCCGAGCCTGTGTCCGCCACTGTGGGAGGTTCCCCCACAAGGCTCTGATGTGGAAGACAGTTCTGTAAGAACTCCTCTAGAAAGGTGCTGGAGGAGACATCGAGCTTTGGGGAGCTAACTAACATCCTTAAATAAATTTCTTTTCTGCTTGAACTGGCTAGCTAGAGGGGTTTCTGTTGTTTGCAACTGAGAACCCTGGCAGAGCTATCTATTCAGATGGTTTTCATTAATTTATGTCAGTGATGCTCAAACTTTCTAGTTTCAGGATCTCTTTACTGGCTTAAAAAATTATCATGAACTCTGAAAAGTTTTTGTTTAGATAGGCTATATTTATTGATATTTACCATATTTTATCTTAAGATTTAAGAAAGTATGTATCTAGTAATTCCTTTACAAACAACAATAATAAACCTATTTCACATCAACAGAAATAATTTTATGAAAAATGTTTCTAAAACAAAAAAAGTAGTGAGAAGTATAACATTAATTATTTTTGCCAATCTATTTGATGTCTGAATAAGTAGAAGTCAGTTCAATTTTCATATCTTCTAAATTTAGTCTGTTGCAATGTTTTGTTGCTTTGGTTGACATATATAAAGAAAATCCGGTCTTACATAAATATTACTAGCTTTTCAGATAATTCCAGATAATTCTTCTTTGATATTACACCAAAACTTGAAAAGTAGCACTTTCTTGTTAGTTGCAATGTGGAATCTAAAACCATTATCAATGAACTTTTCATACTCTGTTACATTACAATGTATTGGTATCTCTCTCACTTTGATGAGATCACTTACCCACACACAATTTCGAAACATCATACATTGGTCATGTGGAAAATATACTTTCAACATTTTATTATAGGATATTTAAAAATTATATCCATTACTGTTATCTCCAATTTCATCAATTCAACCAGTCCTTTTCCTCAAGACAAATGTCATACTGTCATGCAGAAGTGCTTTGTGCAGGAATACAGGCACAGAGGAAAGGCCATGTGAGGACACAGGGAGAAGGTGGCCCTCTGAAATCCAGGAAGAGAGGCCTGACCAGAAACTTGCCCTACTGACACGCTGAGCATGGACTTCCAGCCTCCAAAACTGTAAGAAAATAAGTTACCATTGTTCAAGCCACCCAGTCTGTGGTATTATGCTGTGGCTGTCCAAGCTGACTGAAACAGCCACACACAAGCTGGGAGCAGGCTTCCAGCCTGACTCACTCTATCCATGCGGTCCCACACTCACTTGCTTTCATATATAGTAAGGGTTCTCCTCACCAGTCAGGCAGTTACTTGACATTGTATTATTTAGGATGCTTTTAGGCACAAGGAATATAAAAGTGTCTTAAACTGACAGAAACCTAACCAAAAGTGTCTGGAACTAAAAGAACAAGAAGTCCAAAGGTGGGTGCCTCCAGGATTGTAATTCAGAGGCTCACAGAGACCCAAGGGTTTCCCGTTTTCCATCTTTCTATTATCCTGCCCTCTGGATGTGATTATCCCACACGATGGCAAAGTGGGTGCAGAAGTTCCAGGCATCAGAAGCCGACTGTAAGATGTCTAGCAAAAAAGAGGGATGCTCTCATCCAGTTACCTCTCTTATGAGCAAGAACATTGTTTTCCAGATGCCTCGCACATCCACCCTCAACTTTCTCTCAAGTTTCATTGGCTGAGACCCGGACATATGGCCAAGTGGACGCCAATCTTCAGCAAGAGGAATGAAACCACCAAACAAGCCTCCCCTCCAGGGTCTGGGTGGGTGGGCCCAGCCTCCTATGATAAATGATCCAAAGGGGAAACGAAGGGCTGTTTTTGTCATCCTCTGGCTCCTGGTGTAAATTTGCGATCATGTTTTAAGCTTGTAATTGTGCCAGAAGTCTGCTACTATGTCCCTGAACTTGGACCTTTGGTCAATAAAGTATAAATGTTATGATGCAAATCCTAACAGATACTCTTCGTGTCCCATCCACATCCCTCAGACCCCACCATTTCTGGGTGCTCCCCAAAATACAGATGACTTTCAGCTGCCAGTACCTCTCCTCGGAATTAACAACCCCTCCTCAATGCCTTCAACCAATGACTGACAGGAGTTGGTGTCTAAATGTCCCAGTGTGCTCACCTCTGGAGGTCTAATTATGGGCTATGTCCTAGCCCATTTCCTAGACTTGGCTCCAGCTGCCCACTGGGGCAGCTGGCTTACTCAACGCACCTTTTACTGGCTGCCTCCCCTGTCCCGTTTCCCCTCTCCCCTGCTGATGCTCCCTTCCCTGCCCAAAGAAATCATTTGCATTTGAACCCTTGTCTCTGGGTCTACTTCTGGGGAAACTCCAAGATACAAACTATTCTATGCTATATAAACCATGCCAGACTTAGAGTATAGGGAACTCCCAGGGTGAGTTTCAACTCCATCCTGAACTACGAAAGATGGGAGGAATTGGAACTCATTGGACATGTGGGCTGATCACATCTCATCGGGGCTGGAGTCAGACTCAGCTCTGATGTTATAAGATCTCTTAAGGGAGTTGTCTTGCCAAGGCATCCTCATTAAACACGTCCCCCAGGAAGTTAGGAACCTATTTTGGGGCATAGGCAGTGCCAGGGGTGGGGAGTATGAGGAATCCCCAGAGACAAACAAAATGACTTCATACTTTCAAGGGCAAATAAACACAGTGCAAGCTGAGTGGGCATGAAAACTAAAAGGGAAGCAATCAAACATGGGAGTGGCTCAATAGCTTGGTCCTTAGGAATATGGACTCTGCTAGTTTCTGACCTGTACAAGGATTTTAGAGAGTGTTCACCTGGTTTTTGATTAATTAAGTGCAAGAAAAAATCTACAGTCAATAATAGAGTGTTGTAAATGCTGAGGGAAGAAAATCTTTAAAACCTCTTTATATCATTTTGGTCCAATTTTCCATTTCTACCCATTGTTTTCTATGTCTCAGCATATTCATTGTTACGCTTTTTTTTTTCCTAAGAGCACCTCACTCTCTGAAGTGTGTTGTCATATTTGTATCAGTTTTCCCTCACAACAGTAGGTCAGTATCATTTTTCCCTGTTCAAAGAAGAAAAAGCAAGACCAGAGAGGGAGAAATGCCTTTGGCTCAGGTCAGACAGGGAGTTACCAGGAACCCTTTCCTGCCCCCTGCGGGCAAGGCACCTCCGGGACATGTGTAAACAAGATAAAACAAGACCAGTTACTTCCTTAAGGAAATTAGAACTCCTAATTTGGAAAACTTTCTCCCTGAAGTTTCTCCCTGAAGCTTTATGTCTAGGTCAACATTACAAGTGCAATGAAGTTCCCTACTTTCATCTCTTTGTCTGTCTAATTTCTCCCTAGATCAATCCCCACCTCCTCCGGAAAGTTCTCCTTGATTATGTCAGCCTTTAGGAGTCTCCCTCTCCTCTCTGCACTTGACCATACTTTGCCATCACATGGCAAGTGCTATGTGTTCTGTGCAGTTTTTTCCTGGCCCCTTGCATGATCTCTGGCACATAGAAATCCAGTATGTATTATTTAATGAATGCATGAAGTTTTGTAACAAATACATTGTATGTGCGCGCGTGCGTGTTTGAGAAATGGTAGGAGGCTGGAAGCAGTCCCACCGCAACTTTAATCAGTCAAGTCAGGTGAAGTCTGAAGACCACAGTGCCGTGGTCACAAAGTAACTGGGAACCAGAAAACCGTGTCGCTTCCTGCACATTCCTGACAAAAGTAATTCTATCTTTGAAGTTCTTATATTCCTTACCATCACAGTGTTTACAAATATTACAATCGCAGGCTAGCAAATGAGCCTGTCTACTCAACTGACCATCCAACAGAAAGCTCGGTTATACTAGGCGCTGCTGGAGGCAGAAGCTGGCAAAGACTGCATTGCAGGGGCCAACTGTCTTACACACACTCGCACAGGCATGCTGGCAGAGCTCAGCCACATCAAACAGATGAGTGCTCCTCCATTTCCCTGCTTCTTAGGTTCACATTTGGCCACTAGTCATTAATTCATCTGCAAGAGTTTACTGGGAAGCTACCATGTGCCAGGCCCTAAACCAGGGACTGATGAGCACACACAGGTCCTCTACACCCACACTGGCAACCGTTCAGGTGTTCACAGTTTCTGGTCGGCTGATGACTCACCTTGCTTTCCAGAGCTGTTTTATTTTCTTCATTGTTAGTATATAGTAATGGTTATCGTAGATGGGGACGCTCTGTCTGAACTTGATCTAATTCTCCTGCATAATTAGTGGACACTCTTTGTTGCTTGGTGGAGAAAAGGCAGCCACAAAAGTCATGTCCCCATTTTGGTTCTCAGTTTCTTTCCTTTTCTCTTTTTTTTTTTTTTTTGACAGGGTCTTGCGCTATTTCCCAGGCTAGAGTACAGTGGCGCAATCACAGCTCACTGCAGCCTAGACCTCCTGGGCTCAATCTATCCTCCTATCTCAACCTCCCAAGTAGCTAGGACTACAGGTGTGTGCCACCATGGCCAGCCTTTTTTTTTTTTTTTTTTTTTTTTTGTAGAGATGGGGTTTTGCCATGTTGCCCAGACTAGTCTCAAATTCCTGGGCTCAAGTGATCCACCAGCCTCAGCCTCCCAAAGTGCTGGGATTACAAGTGTGACCCACCATGCCCAGCCAGTCCTCAATTTATCTGTATCATGGCTGAGCACACCAGGTGGTCAACAAAGCCAGCACTTGGCAGCAATAGCAGGCTAAACTCCTGCACAGTCTTGATTCAGCAGTTTCGAAGCCATTCCTTGCAGTTCTTTGCTCAGGGGCCTCCCTCCAATCCACTCGGAGACTCACACTGAGTAGGATACAGAAATCACCGGACGTGGCGCTCCTCCCCACTGAACGCTTCATTATAACCCAACAGGAAAGAAGTTTAAACTAAACAAATGCTCTCTTTCCTTTTCTTCCCCCACCCATCAGTCTCTGTCATCTTGATAGAGAAAATATGGCTGTTAATAGCCTGCAGTGGAACAAACATTTGCATAACTGTTACCTCAGAGCCCATAATTCTGAGCTAATTGGCTGATGGTGCTTAAAATGATTAAGTGATTGTAATTTATATGATTAACCAATTAAACCATTCTCCAGTGATTGGCTCAGGGTAGGCCTTGAGATGTGCGCTTGTCTCCCAGCATGAAGGCCAACGCTGTACAGTGTTAAATGTTCTTCCAAATGCTGAGCTGTTCCTCTGACCTGCAGGTAAAATCCTTTACACTGCGTGGTAAATTTGATAATGTTCAGTGAATGGCTACCAAAAACTCAGTGCCTGGCATAAAAGAAATGGGAGACAGGGCAATGATTCTTTAAGAATAACATAAAGGGACAAAGTGGTTGTGTTGTTTCCTAGAACCATGGTTGTTAGTTGAAAATAGCCCAATTCCATGAAAGTGAAAGACACGGTTAAGACTGAAAACTTGGGAACCACATTGTCCCATTCCAGCTCTGGGGTGAGCAACTTAGCAGCTGTGTTGTGTGATCAGGTTATCAAACCCCTTTAAGCCTGTGAATTCCTCTCCTATGAAATAATAATCTTACTTACCTCTTAGGATTATTAGGAAGATCATGTAAGGCTATGCATATTATAATCCCAGTAAGTATTAGTGGTCATTATTTTTAATTTTGTTATGACTCAATTGCTCCACTGGAATATAAGCTCCAAAGACATCCTCACTTTTCTGTTCCTGGTGTTCAGGAAGGTGCCTGGCACATAACAGGGACTCAAAAATATGTGTGGATGATTGAAATGATCACAGTGAACACAGAGCATTAAACTCACACTGGGCACTGTTCAAAATGCTTTACATTCGTGAACATGGGCAATCCTTGCAACAAGTCCATGAGGGAGGTACTGTTGTTACCCTCTGCATTTTAGAGGTTAGGAAACTAAGGTAGTGAGAGGTAAATTAATTTGCCCAAATTTCCACTGCATGTGGGAGGTGGATTTGAGATTGAGGCCTACGTTATGGTACCTTCGTAACTAGTAAGTAGAAGGATGTTTAGACACGTCCCACTATCCAAAGTAAAAATGTCATTGCCAAATGGGAATAAGAAAAGAAAATGTTTTGGTTCCTTGCATTTGGTAGAAGAAACAAACTGGGTTAAGTTGCCAGTGATGCATTTCAAGGACTCGTCCAATTTGGCAAATGAAATAAGGAAGAACTAACTTGAGTTCTCAGAACCAACCAGGCAGGTAGGCAGAAAGCAGAAATTGAACATATTATTTGTTAATTTGTTAGGTAAACTCCATTTCACTGTAATCCATGTAAGGTTTCCCCTACCACTGCGCCCGCTACCAGCAGCCATGTTACTTCTCCTGTGCCCCAGGCTAAACATACCACCTTCTTCCCAAGACTTCCCCCAGCTCTTTAACCACTGAGAGATCTGGAAAGCCCAGCTGGTGGCTAGTTTGTTCAAAAGCATAAAGAGAGGCAAGTAACCGGCATCCCCATTCTGGGAGCTGTGGCCAACATACCAAAGGCAGGATCTCATGGGTCTCTCTCTCCTAGGCCTTTTCTAGTTATTAAATGTCAGCCTAATAAAGATAGCAAGTGTTCTGCATCCATTTACAGCATAATGTGCAGTTGTGCCATGGGTACTACCAGGGATGAGAGGTATTATACTGCTGCTGCTACCTACTGCAATAAACATGGGTGTGAGGCCAGCTGGAGTTCCACCAACAGAACCGAACACTTTATCAGTTCAATAGCATCTGACTCGATCCACCTTCCTTTTTCATTCTACAACTCCCCTTCTTTTTCTCCCCTTTCATCCTGGCCAGGATTTATCTCTTTCTCCTCCCTCTTGTCTTCCTTCCTTTCCTCTCTCTCTTTCTTCCTCACCCATTTCTTAAACATGAATGCTTAATCTACCTATTTTCTTTCTTTCTTTTTTTTTTCTTTTTTAAATAGAGACAGGGTTTCCCTTTGTTGCCCAGGTGGAAGTTCAGTGGCACGATCATGGCTCGCTGCAGCCTTGAACTCTTGGGCTTGAGGGATCCTCCAGACTCAGCTTCTTAAGTAGCTGGGACTATAGATGTGCACCACGGTTCCTGACTTCTACCTATTTTCATGGGACAAACTACAGTTCACTTTGATGAATATGGCCATTCAGAAGTGACTGGAGTATGCATGCTATGGAAGTTGAAATTTTTATTGTTAACCTAAAATTAATTCCACTTTCTTTCAACATGGATTCTTAGTGTTATGTTAGTTAGACTTTACCTAGGTTCTTTTTTTTTAACTTTATTTTCTCTTACAAAATTAATATATGTTCATATTAGAAACTTTATGAAATATAGAAAAAGAAAACATAAAAATCGCTCCGGCATATCTCCTAATCTTTATTCGTCCCTTAAATCCTTCTAAACTAAAAAATGAAAAAAAAAAATTTAACCTGAAAGATTGTGCTCCATGTGCATGTGTGTGCATAAGAGGAAGGACAGGTTTTGGAGAAAGGCCCTTTGTGATTCACTGGGCTTGAAGAACTATATCAAGATATTTGACAAGTTTAAATTATGGTTGGGTTCCCACAATACTGACCTCTGGATCCCTGATCTTTCCCAGCGTTTAGAGAAACCATTCGCTGGCTATTGCTCGGGAGAGAGAGAAACCCAAGCTGTGGATATGGCAGGTCAAAGCTATTCAATTCATCTCTAAATCTTTACAAATCCACGAATTTCCATGAAGTCATCATTTACTCTAAACTTGTCCATTGCTTTTTGTAAAGGAGAGGAAAGAAGCTTGCTTTGGTTAAACGTCAGCTCCTATGAAACCAAGCGTTGAAAGGGGGCAGAGTCCATAATTGATTTTCTGACAGGTTATAAAATATTAAAAGATGGGAAAGTTTTAAAACTAATTTTTAGGTATCCGTCTGAAGCCATGTCCAGTTGGCCCGCAGGATCAATGAAACAACATTATAGAGAAATGCTGAACTCATACTCTCCTGGTTAATCTATATTTCAAAGATGAGATTGAGCTCTTAAATGACCTACACGCAGAGGGAGCCGATTCCCAGTTTAAACGTCCCATTTGGAACGTTGGTTGCAAAGATTAACTATTTCAAGGCAACGAAAGTCAACACACCCCTGCAGTCTTAGCATGGTAAGAAGGTGGGAGAGAATTCAGACAAACCGTGGAAAACAGGGCAAGTAAAGACCCACAGGGTCTTAATGACAATTTAATGTCAACTTCTTGGGATAAATTTTGGCTTTTTATTTTAGATATTCTAGTGTACCTCTTGCTTTGCAGGAGACATGGGGCACAGCCTTTATCTATTCCCGGAGGTCTCCTCAAGCATAGTATCTAGCCCATTTGACCTGACTGCTAAAATAAAATTATATATGCTGAGTGGCTTATATACAACAGAAATTTATTTCTCACAGTTCCCACAGACCTTGAAGTCCACAATGAAGGCAGATTGAGTGTCTGGTGAGGGCTTGCTTATGGCTTCTGGGTGGGACCTTCTTGCCATGTCCTTGCAGGGAAAAGGAACACTCTGGTTGCTTCGGCCACTTGTAAGGGCTCTAATCCCATTCTTGAGGGGTCCACCTTCATGATCAAATCACCTCCCCAAACCTCATCTAATACCATTACATTGGGGAGTAGTTTTCAACACATGAATTTTGCCGGAATATGTTCAGTCCATAGCAGGTGGCATTATGGAAATTTGTCTGACCTTATGTGCAAATGAAGTCTGTCCTAATAAGGGTGGGAGTGTTTTTTAGTTTCTTTAGCTCCATCTCCACCAGGAAGTCTTACCTGAGGAGCACAGGAATTCAGGATGTAGCAGGGTTTCAGGCACAGGATATGAATCAGGGATGTGACCTTAGGGCTTCCAGTTCTGTCTTGACCGCTATCATCAAGTAGCCTTGAAGCAAAGGGGAAAATTCTGGACTGAGGTAAATTTGGATGGGGATTCCATCTAAGCATTTCTGGAAACTGTCTCTTCTTCTTCCCTCTCAGGCTGGGCCTCCCTAGAATGCATTCTACCTTGTCAATGCCCTGACCCTCTCAGAAGGTTCTCCAGTAGTTTCTAAACCAGCCTTCCCTGTAGTTTCTGGCCATTGCTCATTGACCTCTCCATGACTTCGGGGACTCCTCACACTTAGGCCCAGTATTTAGATGCTCTTTCCTCCTCTTCCCATAACCCCCTACTTCTACTCCCTCATTTCATGCTCCCCTCTATCCCCATCCCCAGGACCATAAGCTCCTTGAAGGCAGGGATTGGACCTAGCTCATTTCTATTCCCAAAACCGAGTACCAGGCACCATGACCCTCTGACTATGTTTGGTCATTTATTTTCTTTTCTAGCTCCCTATCTAGAGTGTAAGCTTGGCAAAGGCAGATCTTGCCGGATTTGTTCACCTCTCTCTCCCGGGGTCTAGAAGAGTGCCTAGCGCACAGTAGGTCCTCAGCACACACTTGCTGATGAAAGGACAGGTCAGCTGAGGCACAATGCACAGCAGATGTGTGGATGGGGTACTATGGGGATATAGTTCCAGAAGCTATTTGTTTTTAAAGGCTTGAAAGGAATGTTGAGAAAGACTTAGCTGAAGAGTTGGAATTGCATCTAAGCTTTAAAGGCTCACGAGCTTCTGTGGCTTAAAGGTGAGGAACTGCACAATAGCCAAGATTTGGAAGCAACCTAAGTGTCCATCAGCAGATGGAGAAAGAAAATGTGATACATGCAGAATGGAGTACTATTCAGCCATAAAAAAAGAATGAGATCCTGTCATTCGCAACAACTTGGACGGAACTGGAGGTCATTACGTTAAGTGAAAAAAGCCAGGCACAGAAAGACAATCATCACATGTTCTCACTTATTTGTGGGATTTAAAAATCAAATCAATTGAACCCATGGAGATTGAGAATGAAACATTCTTTCATCCTTTCCAGCTACTAGAGGCTGGAAAGGATAGAGGGGGTTTGAGGGGAGGTGGGGATGGTTAATGGGTACATAAAATAGAATGAATAAGGCCTAGTATTTGATAGTACAACAGGGTGGCTATAGTCAATAATAATTTAATTGTACATTTAAAAATAACTAAAAGAGTATAATTGGATTGTTTATAACACAAAGTATAAATCCTTGAGGTGATGAATACCCCATTTACTCTGATGTGATTATTACACACTGCATGCCTGTATCAAAACATCTCACGTACCCCATCAATACATATACCTACTATGTACCCACAAAAATTAATTTTTACAAAGTGAGGAATTGAAGCCAAAGCAGGGGTGGAGACAGGGGTGTGGTCAGGGCAGAGGGGGCATGATCCCATTTGGGGCACAGACAGAGAAGGTGGAGGGGACTAGACCATTCAGTCGGAGACTGGGGTAGGGGGGGCTACCCAAGTGACTGAGGCCAGATGGTGAACGGTCTGGAGTATCCTAACAGGCATTGGGATTTTATCCTCTAAAGCTGTTGAGGGTCTTAAAGAGAGGAGTGATAGTTCAGATCTCTTTACAGAAATGGTGTAGATGATGGAGAGGCTGTGGCAGGCAGCAGGCTGGTGGCAAGGAAGCCAAAGAGGAGGGTCTCGTTATGGGCCAGGGGGTGGGAGACAGCTAGATCTCACCTAGAGTCTCGTCATCCTGTCCTGGCACACAGGAGTGGCTCCACAACAAGTGGCTGAATGAGTGGTGCTTAATGAGTGCTGAGGTTTCTGTGAGTTTCTCTTAAACACATGTATTTAAGGTTAATTCAGTGCACATGAGGTCACTGGTTCTCAACATGGTGATTTTAGGCCAGGCACGGTGGCTCACGCCTGTAATCCCAGCACTTTGGGAGGCCAAGGCGGGCAGATCATGAGGTCAGGAGTTTGAGACCACTCTAGCCAACATGGTGAAACCCCGTCTCTACTAAAAATACAAAAATTAGCCGGGCATGGTGGTATGTGCCTGTAATCCTAGCTACTTGGGAGGCTGAGGCAGGAGAATCTCCTGAACCTGGGATGTGGAGGTTGCAGTGAGTCGAGACCGTGCCAGTGCATTCCAGCCTGGGCAATACAGCAAGACTCCGTCTCAAAAAACAAAACAACAACAATAACAAGAATCCATGGTGATTTTGTCATCTAGGGCAACGTCTGGAGACATACATTTTTGGTTGTCACAGCTGGGGTGATGCTACTGGCATCTAATGGGTAGAGGCCAGGGAGGCTGCTACATACCCTGCAATGCACAGGACAGCCCCCCACAGCAGAGGACTGTTCAATCCAGGATGTTAATAGTACCAAGGGTGATACAATTAACGGACTAATAGACTAGATGTGGGTCCCTGAAAATGTATGGTTTTACTTTGCTGCAGGCAAGATCTTCATCCAAGAGTGACTTCTTGAAGTCATTTAGACTCCAGAGAGCACTTTAGAGTTGGGGTGACAAACAGCCTGAGGTTCTGACCTCAGCAATTTTGACATTAACTGCATTAACTTGTTGCGATCAGGTGAGTGTTAACAGAAGGCACTATTTTTTTTTTTTTTTTTTTTGAGACGGAGTCTTGCTCTGTTGCCCAGGCTGGAGTGCAGTGGCATGATCTCGACTCACCACAACCTCTGCCTCCCAGTTCAAGCGATTCTCCAGCCTCAGCCTCCCGAGTAGCTGGGATTACAGGTGTAGGCTACTAAGCCCAGCTAATTTTTTGTATTTTTAGTAGAGATGAGGTTTCATCATGTTGGCCAGGCTGGTCTGGAACTCCTGACCTCAAGTGATCCGCCCACCTCGGCCTCCCAAAGTGCTGGGATTACAGGCATGAGCCACCACTCCCGGTTGGCACTATTAAAGCGAGAACACCCAGAAGCCACAAGCATTGTGCTGGTCACAGGGTGGCCCTCCAAAAATGCCATTCCTGTCCCTCTTTCCTTTTAATAACTTGCCCTGATATTTCTTCTGATTCCAATCCCAGTTTGTCCAGGAAGCACTTCCTCAGATCCATCAGAGCAAGGATCTTTGTTTTGCATACTGTTACATCCTCAGCACCCAGAACAGAGCTTGGCACAAAGCAGATGCTCAATACATATTTGCTGAATGCCTGAGTGAATGAATGAATGAAACAAATCCCAGTTCCCAGTAACCAGAGATGTCGCTATGGTAAGCTCTGTGAAGGTTTGCATTTTCCTGTGATGGACATATGATGAATGTTTCACGAGCAAGCTGATAGGGAAAAAAAAAAAAAAAATCCATGAACTGCAGAGGCCAATTTTTCTCTTAATAGGAGGCAAGTTGCAGAGGCCTGTGTGGCTCCAAATTCTTACACATGTGAAGGAAAGATTTTCCAGGCTGATTTTGTTCACTCACTCTCTCCACTCTCATGCAGACCCCTCTACAGGGAAGGTGGCCTGTCAGTCTAGGATTTTTCTTCTCTGAGTCTACAAGGTCCTATCAGAGCTGCTAGTCCCATAATCAAATTTTAATGACTGTCTGCTTCCCTTCCTAGATGTTTATAGTCCTCTGCACTGATTAGATTTTTGGTCCCGCAAGATAGTTAAAAGCCCACAATTTGCGCTGGTGTTTTATTTTTTCTGAGTTAAGTGAGTGGGTAAATGTTCCTTTGATCTTCCCGACGTGGATGAGGGCTGTTTGTGTTTTTAAGGCCCTCACCAATTATAGGAAATGGTCTCAGGGCTGGGTTGGAGGCTGGCCTTCTGGGTGGTTCAAATGTCCCTCAAAGGTTTTTATTCTTTCTCCTCCCCTCTCCCCTACACCCCAGGTGCTGAAGAACAGAGGAAAAGTCAGCAGCAAGAAACTCTGGGAAGAAAAATGAACTGGATGGTGTAGGCCAATGGAGGGTGAGATTTCTGAGCCAGTGTTCCAGGAGGTCAGAAGCGTTTCTCTCCGCAGGGTTTCCCTCACCTTTGATGGGGTTTGTTGCCAGTGGTGGGGGGAGATTGAAGCTACTTGTGGTACCCAGGTGAAATCACCATCCCCATGGAGTTCGATAAGTACCTCTGCGGGAAGACTGACCAGGAGAAGACAGACCATCTCCTGGGCTGGATTTGCAGCTGAAACCAGTAACCAGCAGACCTCTGTCATTGCACTTATTCCAGCAATTATGTGTGCAGAGGAATGAGGAACTGTGATCCCAGGAGAGAAGGCAGAGGCCCTCAAGAATCACACGCAATACCTTGGGGCTTTCCAGGTGTGTCCGGATTGAAAGATGAACCCCATGCTGCCTGGTGACTTGTTTGTGGCACCTATACAACATCCTTCGTGTGCCACAGCGAAGTCACATGCAGTAGCACTTCATTATTTTAATTAAGCTTATTGCAAGAGTAATCATCATTGCCATCAGTATCAATCATCAGCAGTTTTCCCGATTATGGCCATAAGTGGTGACAGTCTATGTTGATAATAAACGATCACACCTCTAGCTTGAATTGACACTTCACTGGCCATTGTGAGGCTGTGCCAAACACTCTTGGGCTTGCTATGTAAAGAACTATTTATCTGTGATAAAAGCTGAGTCTACCAGATATTTGTTTTCACTTCCCTAATGGATAAGTTCGTAATATTTGCAAAATTCATCCTTTAGTAGATGACAGGCACAGAGTCCAAAACACATTTAGAAAGAAGTTATATGCTCTTAGCTCAGGGCTGCGGCATCACAGCCATTCCCCAACCTGTCCTAAACGTGTATTCGTTGAGTTATGGCTCTTTCTTCCAAATGGACATGGGAAATGAAGTTGTTTCGATCACAAAATGGCTCTTGGCTGTTTCCTATTTCTGAGCGAAAGCAGGAGGAAAAGAACCTGAAGGACAACAGCCTCACTCCCTTTATAACTGGCCCTTTCTGGCATCTGACATGATTGAAATTCTTCAACATTTAAATAAGACGTCTCCTGAACAACAATAACCTAGTTGCTTATTATTCTTGTTACTGCACTTCCATGGTTTAAAGCACTCCCTGGTCTCAGCCATTTGTGCTACAAATAATTTTAATTGAGCCGAGAAACCCTTGTCATTTTAGAAATTACCTTCTATTTATAAGACTTTAAGAAGGACCCTTCCTGGCAGTCCTGACCTCTGTGTGATTTGGCCTTTTTTCCCGACTTTGAGTTTAGTTTTTTATTTTCATTGAACCAAATTACTTTCATTCCTAATTTAATTTTGCAGTAGCAAATAAAAAGCCAATTTGATATCCATACAATCCCACACCAGCTATGAAATACCCAGGCTCCTTCAACTTACACACGTCAGAAAGCTGCTCATCTGAAGTCAGTTCTGTTAAGGTCGATGAAATGAGTTCTGGGAAGCTGAATGAACAGTGCCATTTGGGATGAGAGTCTAGAAACAGGCTCTGTCAGATCCTAAAATATCCTTTGAGGCTCACAACAGTTTTCCAACTGAAAATTTTTATTGTTGTTATTTGCTTTTTCCAAATATCACAAATTCGATTCTACTGGTGTAGACTTTGGTATATCGAGGAAACTTCGTTTTCATATGAATAACCAAACATTGTACATTTGTACAGGACCTTCATATTCATTGTCTTTGATCTTCAAAATAACTCATTCATTTGGTTCATGTTTATAGACCACCTACTATGTTCCAGGAACGACTCTAGGCATTTTGGATGTAGCAATGAAAAAAAAATCTCAGGGAACTTACATTTTAGGGGGAGACAGATAATAAACAAATAAAGAAGACATTGTTTGGTATTATGTATGGAATGGTGTTAACTGCAATGTAATATAAAACAAAAACTAAGCAAGAAAGAGGGATAAAAACTGCCAAGGTGAAAAGACTTTAAGGTAAGATGACATTTGTGTCAAGACCTGGAGGAACTAAGTACAGAAGCAACCTTTCAGGTTGGAAGAACAGCAAGTGCAAAGGCCCTGAGGCAGAAACAGAAAGAAGACCTCCGGGCTTCGAGTGGAGTGAGCAAGGGACCATGGGTGGTAAGAGGTGTGACTGAAGCAGCAGCAGGCAGGCTCTCGTGTGGGACCATGAATGCCAGTGTCAGGACCTGGCTTTTACCCTGAGTGAGCTGAGAGCTCTGGAAGGGCTGGTTTTTGTTTGTTTGGTGTTGGTTTTTTTTGCGACGGAGTCTGGCTCTATCGCCCAGGCTGGAGTGCAGTGGCACAGTCTCTGCTCACTGCAACCTCCGCCTAGTTCAAGTGATTCTCCTGCCTCAGCCTCTCGAGTTCTGGGATTACAGGCGCCCACCACCATGCCTGGCTAATTTTTGTATTTTTAGTAGAGACGGGGTTTCACCATGTTGGCCAGGCTGGTCTCCAACTCCTGACCTCAAGCGATCTGCCTGCCTCTGCCTCCTAAAGTGCTGGGATTACCGGCGTTGAGCCACCGTGCCTGGCCTCTCTGGAGTGCTTCGAGGAGGAATGTGGTGGTCTGCCTTAAGTATGAAAGAGCCGGTCTTATGCTGGGAAGAGGGCACAGGCAGACGCAGGGGGATCAGTTAGGTGGCCATTGCATTTGTCAAGGAAAAGATGATGGTGGCTCAGACCCAGAGAGATTGCAAGTGAGGGGCTGCCAAGGCAATCTGTTTCTGGACATTGAAATTAATTAAGAAAAATTTTGTTTAGTCTCATTTTAAGGTAAGAAAACTCAGCCTCAGAACTGACTTGCTCAAGAATATAGAGCAATTGTGTGACACAGTTGGGTCTGAAACCAGACATCTTGGTGGGAGTCCTTCCACAGCACCCTGTGGAGACCACCTGCCCACTGAATAGAGCCCAAATATCCATCTCAGAGTTTCTGCCTCAGAACCTTGGTTATGTTCTCATTAACATAATAAATAAGGAACCAGGAAGAGCAAGGGCACCCCAGTCCCCAGGATACTGGTACAACTAATGCTACCTGACAAGTAGCAGGTTGGAGCCTAATGAATGGCTGTGAGGAGGAGGAGAAGAAACATTTGCTTCTGGGGAGGAGGGGAGCTCATTAGTGGCCTAGCTGCTCAGCTGGCTCAGGTTCTTGTTCCAAGCAGACCCCTGCACTGCTGGACGTCTTTCTGGAAACAAACAACCCTACCATAGCTTTGGGGTTCCATGGCTTTTTGTTTTTTAATTCAACTGAGGTGAAATTCACATGACATAAAACCAGTTTAATTTTAAGTGGACCATTCAGTGGCATTTAGTGCATTCACAGTGGTGTGCAACCATCACCTCTGTCTAGTTCCAAAACATTTAATCAACCCAAAAGGAAACTGCATACCCATTAAGCTGTCACTCCTCATTCCCCTATCCCCACCCAGGCCCCAGGCAACCACTGATCTACTTTCTGTCTCTCTGGATTTATTTATTCTGGATAGCCCCTATAAATGGAATCATGTAATATGTGACCTTTTCGTATCTGACTTCTTTCACTTAGCTTAATGTTTTTGAGGTTCATCATGTTGTAGCCTGTGTCGGTGGTTCATTCCATTTTATTCCTGAGTAATATTCTATTGTATGTATGCACCACCAGTGTTTATCCATTTATCCAACTGTGGGCATTTGAACTGTCTCCACCTTGCAATTGTGAATAATGCTGCTATGAACACGTATGTCCATGCACTTGAGTACTTGTTTTCAGTTTTTTGCAGTATATACCTGGGAGTGGAATTGCTGGGTCATACGGTAATTCTATATTTAACTTTTTAAGGAACTACCAAACTGTTTTCCACAGCAACTGAGTTGTTTACATTCCCACCATCAGTGTATAAGGATTCCAGCCTAACACTTGCTATTTTCCTTTAAAAACAAAAGCATAGCCATCTATGGGTGTGCAGTGGCATCCCACTGTGGTGTTGAGCTGCAGTTCCCTAACGTTAGCGGTGTTGAGCATCTTTTCATTTGCTTGTTGGTCATTTGTATATCTGCCTTGAAGAAATTATCTATTCAAGCTCTTTGCCCACTTTTAAATTGGGTGGTCTGTATTTTCATTGTTATTATAGAAGAGAAAGTACATACTGGGGGACAAAAAAACTCAGTCTCTAACATTAGAAGTCCAGCTGGATTAACCAGCGGAGTAGTAGTCTGAGCAGTGTTGCTGACGTTGGGAAAACTTCAATGTCGTTTTCACCTAGTAGTTACTTTCCCCACTACTAAATGAGTCTCCCTCATGTTTTCTTCATACTGGGCTACTTGGGAAGGAGGACAAAGCTTGGTACTAAGATAAGTCATTCAGGAAAGGAATTAAGTAAGGACAGGGAAAGGGAGAAGAGAGGAAGTCACTAGTGATCAATTTTAAGGAGCACATGGATGATGAAGTAATAGAAGGAAGCCCAGTGTGTTTGTATCAGTGTCTGTTTACTGTGGAAGATTTTTATGGGCAGAGATTTCCATCTGAAAGACAAACCAACAATAACAAAAATCAAACAGATGTGGGGTGGTTTTTTTGCTATTTTATAGGTTTTAAAGTGCTTTTACTTAATGACTCATTGAGTTGTTATAACAGCCTTAAATACCACAAATGGAAGATAATGTTACCTCCAGTTTGCTTTCATGATAAGACAGAGTCACAGAGGTTAGGAAGTCTTATAGTTATGAGGTGGCAGAGGCAGGATTCAAACTCAATCCCCAACCCCATCTTCCACCACCATCTTGTATTTATTCACTGAAGGACCTTCCCATAATGCTCTTTTCCGATCATGTGCACAAATGGAGCTACTGGGGCAGAGCACTTGAAGCCTGCCACACTCTCCAGGAAGGCCTAGAGGTCCTACCTTTGGGCTTCCCATCTTTCCAGACCCACTGTTAAACTCTAAAGTCTTGGAAGGCTCCTGTATTGTCAGCCCCACTTGTCTGTGTTTCCGGCCTGCTGTGAGGGTAGTATGGACAATGAGGTAGCAAGCCAGGGGAAGAGGGATACTGGAGTGAGGGAGGCCAATGAATATGCTGTGGGGAGCCTCCGTGACCTATTGGACAAAATGGGAGTTCCTAGCCCTGCATTCATGTGAAAGTCGTTACCCGGGGCCCTAGCCAGGGCTTGCAGGCAGTGCAGTAGAAAAGTCAGAGATGCTCACATGCACATCCTGGTGATTCTCCCTCAAGAAAGTCCATTCTCCATCTTGGGAGACCACCTTAAAGAGGCACAGTGTACACCTTGTATTTGCTGCATGAACAAAATGCAATAAAACATCTTATCTAATTTTATTATTTTTATAATTATTGTTTTTCCAATCAGTTGGTGAAGGTTTTGATAACAATAACAGGAGGTTATGAACTGTGGTTTCTTATCTGAGGACCAACACTGCTTCCAGGAAAAGACAAGAAATTTGAGGGCAGAAGTTCCACCACTAACTGATCTTATAGTTTTGGGCAAGTCATTTAGGCTCACTGAGCCTCAGTTTCCTCATCTGAGAAATGGGAGCTAATGGTCACCACAACAGCAATAACACACATCTCTTGAAAAGTTCATGGATCAAATTTTTTAAAAAGGTAGAAAATTGCTTCATAATCTGTAAAAAGATACATAAATATTAAATATTATTATAAGATAAACTTAGCCTTTAAATGTCAGGCCAACACAAGGTTAGGAGAGAATATAAGAGTGAGAGAGAAGTTCAAGGACAGCCATCCGACTACTGCCTGGGCTTCAGCCCTGATTTGCCGACATACCTTGCTTCTGGAAGGGTTTGATGTCATCATGAGTGAGAATTATTTGGATGAGAGATAGCAACTGATAACCTCATCTCCCTATACTGCTGCAAAACACAAAGTTTTCCAAAGTACTTCACTCAACTTTTCACAAAAATATCATCCCTGTAAATGTCAGGAAAGACTCTTTTTTGCTGTTGATAGTAAAGGCTTATTTGTTCATTCCCAGGCAAATAGATTTAGGGCTCCTGGTAATTTTTAAAGGGACAAAAACATAGAGCATGGGAAAACCAGCTATTGTAGAAATCACAGCAATTTAAAAAACAATTTTTCCCATGTAGGGGTTTCTGTTACACAGTTGTCTTTCGTATTATTTTTAGTATGTATTTTTAAACTGTTTTCTCAGCAATTTTGGTTCCTATCAAGGTCTAGGCCTATACTTATTTTAAGCAGTTCTGAAAACAAGGCCTCTATTAAGATATTTGAAAAGAAGGGAACACAGACCAAACTGTGAATAGTGGTTACCTCTGAGAGGGGTTGGAGTGGAACTGGGAAGGTGGGGAATCCATTGCTTCTTGACTCTTTTACAGTGAGCATACAATGTAGTCAAATTTCAAATATGCATACATATATTAACATAATAAAAATAGAAATTGTTTCAACAAATACTCTATTTGTCTGGATAAATCCTCGTATTACCTGGAAAAATATTAACTTAGGAACCCCACGTCATTTCTCCAGCCCCTCTTCATGCCTTCACCTCTCCTCCCCTGCAACACATTGAATTGACAAGTCATTGCGAATTATTGAAAATTTGGGAGAGGAAATAAAGTTCAATTTTGGTACAAGTGGCTATACTGGCAAGCCTAAAACCTGAAGTCCCTAGACTATATACTCCTCAAAAGCAGAGCCTTTGTGTGTTATTCTTTAAATCATTCATTCAACTATTCCATACATGTTTACTGAGTGCCAGGTACCGCTCTACATACAGAAATGCAGTGGCCAACAAAACAGATAAAACTCTCTGCTCGCAATTAACTTACTTTCTAGTATTGATACACAGTCTTAACAAAAATGTGTTGAATAAGTGAATTTGTTAATAAGCAATTCTTGAGCACTTACTGTGGCCCAGGGATTATTTTAAGCATTGAGGTCACAGCAGTGAATTTGACACAGCTTATATTCCAGGGAGGGGAAGCCAGACAAAAGCCAAATATGTCAATGCGGAGATGTCAGATGGTAAACTGTATGCAGCTTGGCTCTTGGTGCTGATACCACTTCCTGCCTATACAACTACAGCTTCACAAATGGGAAAATCTCAGACCTTCCTTGCTGCCTGCTGATTTAGGTCTTTGAACGTATCATGGCAAATGGAACTAAAATTCCATTGGCATCATATGTGGCCTTGGGTCACATCTTCCCATTCTTCTGCCCAGTCCTCCCACAAAGGTAGCTTGTCTAAGATGATGTCAGGCAATATATTAGTTTTCGATTGCTGATGTAATAAATTACCAGGAAATTGTTGACTTAAACAATGCAAATTTATTCTTACAGTTCTGGAGGTCAGAAGCACAAAATAGGTCTAATGGGGCTAAAATCGAGGTGTTGGCAGGATTTGTTCCTTCTGGAGGCTCTAGGAGAGAATGCCTTTCCTTTCCTCGTCCAGCTCCTAAAGGCTGCTCACATCCCTGGACTCCCAGCCCCTTCCTCCATCTTCAATGCCTGCAACATCCAGCCGAGTCCTTCTTACCAGCCTTCCCTCTGCTTCTCCTCCACTGCCTCCCTCTTCTGCTTTTAAGGACCGTTGTGCTTACGTTGGATGCACGTGGATAACCCAGGACACTCTCCCACTTCAAGGTCAACTAATAACCATAATCCTATCTGCAACCTTCATTCCTCTTTGCCACATAGCCTAACACATCCACAGGTTCTGGGATTCAAACATGGCCGTCTTTGGGAAGGGGACAGGGATTATTCTATGCACCACGAGCAGGCTAGAAAGGAAGGACCTGCTTTTTGTGCTTCAATCCCCATCCCCAATTTTTGGGACAGTGTTGAACAACTAGGACATGACTAGCTTATACATGATGATGGTAAACAGAACAGAAAATGCTACACCTTCCAGACATCAGGAACACAGAGCTTGCACTTATTTGTGGCACCACATCAGTTTTCCCTGGCTGACAGCTGTAGGAGGCAGCAAGTTCAGTAACTCTCAAAAAAAAAAAAAAAAAAAAAAAAAAACTTCAAAAACTTCTTGCAAAAGGGTCTTTTATCACCTGCTACTTTTTTTCATAACTGCTTAAGCATCAGGAAGATTCCTTCCAGCAGCAAGCTCACATATCGTATCTTCATATTCTTCCCCTTTGCAGCACTTTCTAGAGCACTTCCACATTCTCTTGCTTGACCCTCATGAAAACTCTGTGAGAGGAGGAGTAGGAAGTACACTGTCTGCATTTAGCAGTGAGGAAACTGAACTTAAGGTGGGAGGGATGACCTGTCCAAGATTATGAAGCCAGGACGTGGATCAGGTCTTCTGACGCCAGTGCCTATACTCTCTCCACGACAACATGTTCTCTCCAACACGCATTTCTCTTGGTTCAGAACTCTGGAGTCCCTGGGCCAAGTTCCATCTGCACCACACAATCATTATCACCATCATCACCACCATCGTCATCATCATTTCGATGAATTTCCTCAAAGTTACTCATCGGCAGATATCTCCTTCAACTGTCAGTAACCACCTTTAGTTCTGTCTGTGAGGGGAAACCATGGCTGTGCGTATCCCCTCATTTTCTGATTCAAGCCATCAATATGCCAAGAAATCAGTAATTCTGATCTCCGTTTCTGTGAGTGATCCTTTATTAAATGTTCTCCTTGGTGACACCCAGACTCAGTCCTCAAATGGCTGAAAAAAAATTAAGAGTGGTCCCCCATCAAGATCACCAATACCAACCAGGCGCAGTGGCTCATGCCTGTAATCCCAGCACTTTGGGAGGCCAAGGCAGGTGGATCACCTGAGGTCAGGGGTTCAAGACCAGCTTGACCAACATGGCAAAACCCCGTCTCTACTAAAAATACAAAAATTAGCTAGGTGTGGTGGTGGGTGCCTGTAATTCCAGCTACTCAGGAGACTGAGGCAGGAGAATCACTTGAACCAGGGAGGCAGAGGTTGCAATGAGCTAAGATCATACCATTGCACTCCAGCCTGGGCAACAAGAGCAAAAACTCTGTCTCAAACAAAGAAAAGGTCACCAATAAAAGTCACCAATACTACCAGCCTCAACATGCATCCCTGGCATGACTGTTCCAATGATCTATGGCTAGAAAACAAAGCACCCCAAACTCAGTGGCTGGAAACAACCACCATTTTATGTGCTCATAATTCTGCAATCTGAGCAGCATTCAGTTGAGTGATCCTTCTCTCAGTCTTGTTGGTGGCTGCTCATGTGAGAATGAGAATGGAAGAGGCACATAGTGTCTTGGAATTATTACAAAAACAGTTTTGACCTTACATACCACCTTAAAAGGGTCTCCAGGACCAACCTTCAAAGGGTCCCTGGAACACACTTTGAAGACCACTATCCTGCCCATTTTTGGTTCTCCATTTTGAGATTGGAACCATGGCTTGTTTGGGAGGAGGAACACCAGCTAGTTCTAGGGAAACTCTCTAAAGTCCCAGGGGTGCTGGGGAACTTTCATCATTGTCAACGGTGATAAGGAGTAAGTCAGTGCCCAGCCTGCTCTGAGAGCACTAAACTTGGTTTCTAATCTCTGGAGCTCTTCAGCCTCTCACAGTTCTCTGATGTACAGACTCCAGCTAAGGCACTATGTCCAAGGCAGAATTCCTACCATTTTGTTTCAAAGTATGAGGGATTTGTTTTGGGTCAATTTTTTTTCTCATCAGAATTTAAAATTTCCACCATCCAGCCCGAGCCTTGCTCCATATTAGATATTCCATGACATGTGCCATATTTTCAAATTGTCTCTCAGCGACATCGTCGTTCCATTTATTAACAGAGGAGGGATTGGGCCATGCAGCTCTTATTAAAACCCATGGCAGTCACACTGCTTTGAAAATTTAGTGGTTAGCTAATATAAAAGTCATAAAAGGTTTGGGGTTCTGAGGGCTTCCATAAACTCTGAATTTTAGGTGCCCTGAGATGCAATTTCTGAGCAATTTCTTTGATCTCTGGCTGCCCTGGTAAATCATTTATTAGGGTAGCCTTTTTAAACAGAACCCTCTCAACCTCTCCCACAAGATACATAAAATAATGTACTCTGCAAGCAGTCATCAACTCCCTACACTTACTGTATTCACTGATTACAAACCGATGGAGAATGTTAGAAGTTTTTCCAACCAATTCTTTTTATTCTCAGAAATCTGCAGAAGAGACAGTGATGATGTGCCATGTGATGCCAGACTGCAACTGCCTGAAATTTCCAGAATGGGACATGACACACTAAGAATATTTCAGTGGTATTTGTTTTTTTACAGACTAAGATATTTACGACTAATAAAGTTCCAAGTTTTACTGGGTCAATCTCCAAGCCAGCTTGGTCACATCATTTTCTTGTAGCATCTTGCATTTTCACTCCCCTTTTCCCCTGATCACTGCAGGGCCCGTCCTCCCATTCTGTCTGCCATGATTTTTAGGGATTCCAAGTGGAAAGAAGACTAGTCATATGTCTATAGCCACAGCCACCTTGTCCCCCGCATCCCACCACCCACACTTGTCTCCCTGCTTTGCCTGAGGACTTCAGAGAAGTCAAAAGTAGCTGACAGGAAAACGTTTAGAGATTTTTGGCTTAGAAAAATGTGTCACATCATGTACCAACTGCTCAACATGAAGTGAGAAGAGAGATTTTGGGGGAAGAAGCCTTGGTGAAGGTTTGGAAACAACACATTTTCAAGTCACCACCGTTATATTCAAGGCCAAAAGTTCCAGTTTTGTGGATTAAGAAAAACACTGGAGGCTGGGCATGGCGTCCCATGCCTGTAATCCCAGCACTTTGGAGGCTGAGATGGGAGGACCACTTGAGGCCAGGAGTTTGAGACCAGCCTGGGCAACATAGCAAGACCCTATCTCTAAAAAAAAAAATGTATATTTTTAACTTAGTTGGGTGTTGTGGCACATACCTGTAGTCCTAGCTACTTAAGAGGCTGAGGCAGGAGGCTGCAGTGAGCTATGATGGCACCACTGTACTCCAGCCTGGGCAGCAGAGTGAGACCTTGCCTCCAAAAAAATCAAAAAAAGAATGAACAAAAGAAAAACCTTGTTTAAGTCACCCTGAAAAGAGTTACTCTCATGACAATTTAAGTAGCAATTCATGTCTCAAAATGAGGGAGAAAAACCTATTCCCAAATTCGTAACTGTTGGAGAAGGAAAGACCTGTCTAAGCAAGGCAAGGAGCCATCATGGAAGCCATAAAGAAAGAGATGGATAGATTTAGTTACATGGAAACAATGTGTGCAGCATGGCCATGTGCCTGCCTTAGCTGCTGTGCATGTGCAGGTGCTGAATTCCAGGTCACTTCCCCTGCATCCATTCATTCAACAGAGGTTTGTAAATACCAGGGGGCTGGACAGGGTGGTGGTAAAGACCACAGATGTTAGAATCAAATAGGCTCCACCACGTATAATCTGTGATCTCAGGCAGGTCACCTAATTTCTTTGTGCCTCAGTTTTCTCACCTGCAAAATGGAACTGATAATGACATTATTACAGGGTGTTTGTGAAGATTAAGATAATACAGGAAAAGTACTTAAAACAATGTCTAGCACATAATAAGATCAAAATAATGGTAGTTTTCATCATCATCACTATTACCCTGTATTAGATGCTGATGCGAACTGAACTGTGTTCTCTCCAAAATTCATATGTTGAAGCACTAACCCCCAATACCTTAGAATGTGCCTGTATTTGGAGACAAGGTCTTTAAAGAGGGGATAAAGTTAAAATGGGGTCATTAGAGTGGGCCCTAATCCAATATGACTGGGACTTGTATGTCCTTAAAGAAGAGGTGATTAGGACATAGATGCATAAAGAAGACCATGTGGGCCCGGCACAGTGGCTCACGCCTGTAATCCCAATACTTTGGGAGGCCGAGGTGGGTGGATCACTTGAGGTCAGGGGTTCGAAACCAGCCTGGCCAACATTGTGAAACCCCATCTCTACTAAAAATACAAAAAAATTAGCCGTGTGTGGTGGTGGGTACCTGTAATTCCAGCCAATTGGGAGGCTGAGGCAGAAGAATTGCCTGAACCCGGGAGGCAGAGGTTCAGTGAGCCAAGATTGCATCACTATACTCCAGCCTGGGTGACAGAGTGAGACTCTGTCTCAAAAAAAAAGAAAAGAAAGAAGACCATGTGAAGACACAGGAAGATGTCGGCCATATGCAAACCAAGAAGAGAGGCCTCAGAAGGAAGGAACAACACTGCTGACACCCTGATCTTGGATTTCTTCTAGTTTCCAGAATCTTAAGAAAATAAATTTCTGTTGTTCAAGCCACCCAGTCTGTGATGCTTTGCATGGCAGCCCTAACACACTAATACAGATGCCTGCTGTGTGCCTGATAGCTCCCCAGGCACTGGATGCACACTGATGAAGATGGCAGCCCAAGACCCTGCTCTTCTGGTGGTCGAAGTCTGGTAGAGATCAATAATGAACACACAAGCACACCTAGGAACAATGTAATTTCAAGAAATGATGGGTTCTATGAAGAAAATAGTAATGGTGTCATAAAGGCAGTAGCGTATATTTAGACAGGAGGGTTGGAAGGACCCCTCACAGAGTAGACAGGAGGAAGCCAGCACAGGAATACTGGATCCATACCATTCTGGGTAGAAGGAACCTGCTTGATCTGTTTGAGGAACTAAGAGGTGGCTGTTGTGGCTGGAGGGTTATGAGAGAAGGAGAGGGGCTGGAGAGGAACGGGCCAGGTCACATAGGGCCTGTAAGCCAAGGAAAGACCTTGGATTCACATTTTAAAAGCTCACTCTTCTGGGAGGGGAATGAGTGAGGGACTGGAGTAGCAGCAGGGAAAGCAATCAGAAAGATGGAGACCTTGGACTGGGGGATGGGGCAGAGACAGAAAGAACAGGGATGGAGGTTTGCAGGACTTGCTGGTGGCTTTAATACCCAGTGGGAGCAGGGGAATATCAGAGAGGGATTAAAAACGTGTTAGGCCTAGTTAGAATGGCAATCATTAAAAAGTCAGGAAATAACAGGTGCTGGAGAGGCTGTGGAGAAATAGGAACACTTTTACACTGTTGGTAGGACTGTAAACTAGTTCAACCATTGTGGAAGACAGTGTGGTGATTCTTCAAGGATCTAGAACTAGAAATACCATTTGACTCAACCATTCCATTACTGGGTATATACCCAAAGGATTATAAATCATGCTGCTATAAAGACACATGCACACATATGTTTACTGCAGCACTATTCACAATAGCAAAGACTTGGAACCAACCCAAATGTCCATCAGTGACAGACTGGATTAAGAAAATGTGGCACATATAGATCATGGAATACTATGCAGCCATAAAAAGGATGAGTTCGTGTCCTTTGCAGGGACATGGATGAAACTGGAAACCATCATTCTGAGCAAACTATCTCAAGGACAGAAAACCAAACACCGCATGTTCTCACTCATAGGTGGGAATTGAACAATGAAAACACTTGGACACTGGGTGGGGGACATCATGCCCTGGGGCCTGTCATGGGGTGGGGAGAGGAGGGAGGGATAGGGATAGCATTAGGAGATATACCTAATGTAAATAACGAGTTAATGGGTGCAGCACACCAACATGGCACATGTATACATATGTAACAACCCTGCACATTGTGCACATGTACCCTAGAACTTAAAGTATAATTTAAAAAAAAAAAAAAAAGGTGCTAGGCATTTTCATGAAATAGCTGCATGAAAGGTAATTCCATTTGCTAGTTTGGGGAAGACCACAGGGGCTGAGGGACTGGGGAGCAGGCCAAGGGTGGGATTTAGAGCCACACTGCGGCCAGACCATGACCGAGGTGCCTCTTATACATGCCAGCTGGAAAGTCAGGGAGCCTGTCAGTATCGGAGTTAGAACTCGAGACGGAGCGTGGAGATACATATTTGTGATTCAGCTACAAAGACAGGCAGGACCACTGAGGAAAGCACCAAAACAGAATGCCTGGGACTGGGACGAGGTTCTCTTAAGAGCATAAGAGAAGAAAACCAAGAGCCATCAAAGAGGCGGGAGAAAAAGCAGAAGTGTGCGTCCCGGAAGTCAAGAGGAAATGAGAAGAATGACCACACTCACGGACTAGCGATAATAAGTATCTCTGGGAATGAACGTGCATTCGAAGATGGCCTCCACACATGTGCGTGCGCACAATCGTGGGGCTGTCTGTTGGTGTGCAGAGTTACAGAATCCAGTGCTTCTAGGGTTCGAGGCTCTCTTTTAAATTACATTTTACACATCAGTAAACTTGTAATGCAGGAACTGCTTTCTTAGGGTTATTTATATCCCTGGGTTGCAGAAGGATTTGTCAGGAAATAATATGAATGTTATTTATCTGACCGTTCAGCTTTATTGACTGCTACATTTCACATCCTTCAGTTCTTTTTGGCAGAGGAGTAAATAACACTGCTATTAACCTCTAACACCGGTATAAAAATAGGCAGTTATTAAGGGGTAAATATTACTTTGACGATTATTGCCCCAGTCTGCTTTCTCTGGGAGAGGTAATAAATAAGGCCTCTCATGGGGTCCACAAAGTTCCCAATTTTGTTGAGGGAGCTGGCAGTGCTTGTGGCCATGGGCTGTGATTTGGTGCCATGTGGAGCCTGTAGAAAACGCTTGAAGAGCTATTGCTCATTTCTGAAGGAAATCAAGCCAGCATTAATGCCCTGCCATGGCTGGGCATGCAGGAGCTGAAGGTATTAGGTCCTAAGGTTTCCACAAGGAGAGAATTAGAGACGGCTGAGATCCCTGTTAGCAGTGAGGCTGCGGAAAAAACGGAGCCGGGCTCGGGAGCAGGTGAGTCTGTAGAAGCCCAGGGTTGTTACATGAACCTGCCGTTGGGCCCACGCTATGGCTAGAGAAGCTTTGTGCCCAGGGTTTCACCACGGTCATTTTTTAGTGACGAAAAGGGTCACCCCAGGGAGCTGCCCCATTTTGGAGGTGGGAGATGAAGACTTATGGTACCAGTCTTATGGACTTGCACTAGAAGCCGAGAGCACTATAGTCTCAACTCTATAACCTTTACTTGTCTTATGGTCCTGGGCAAGTTATTTGCCTTCTCATGCATAATAAATGAGGTAGTCAATGTACATGGTTTTCTAAGATTTCTCCAGTCCAGAAATACTTTGTTAATAAACCAGTTAAGTCTAGTTGGATGTACCCACCAGGTGTAGGAAAATACTACTGAACAGTGAACCAATGCCTAGTGATGTCTGCCCATACAGTGGACATGATAGTGTTCCTTAGCCAGTGACTCCCTCATTGATCTACCGGAAGCCCCAGCAGTAGCGGCACCCACGTGCTCAAGCTGGCCCCAGACTACAACTTGAATGGAGACCTCTTGGCTTTTCCTTGCAACTCTGCCAGGGGCTGCTGTAACACTGGAAATCCTTGTACACTTTGTTTGTTCCAAGACTAAATTTTCTTGGCTCAAGATGGTTTTCGGTCTTGCTGTATCCTCTCATTACATATGTAAAAACCTAGATAATTTTTTCCTTGAAAAGCTGTTAAATCTAGACCTCATGATTTAAAAATAGTTGGAATGTTTCATGCAGAATGAGAGGCATGCCTGCTTCATACTGTGCAGGAGATTAACTTCTGAAGAGCTGCCTTCACATGAATGCATTCTAGGAACCCGCTATCTAATGAAAGCTTTGTAAAATGAAACATCCAGCATTAATTTAATTTGTGTGTTTGGGAAGTTTGGGTTTTTACATATTAGCAATGTGGAGGCGGTGATTTGCAGTAAGGCACATCTCTGCTTTTCTACATCTAAACTGTGCTAAACTTACCAATTGGGGTGTTGCTTAAGCTGTTTGTCTCTTTAAACAAAACCTTTAAGAATGTGAACAACCTGGCATCTCCATTCTACTTCAAAAGCATGCAATACTTAGTCGAGAGAGTTGTGTTTATGAAGCAATAGAAATACACATAAAAGAGTGAAACAGATAATATTGGAGGCCCATTTGTTATAAATCGCAGCAGAATGGTTTGGAAATTCTGGCCTCATTTAAATTTTCCTGGAATTTACTATTTTATACTGTAGAGCTGGGTGCAGTGGCTTATGCCTGTAATCCCAGCACTTTGGGAAGCCAAGGCAAGAGAATTCCTTAAGGCTAGAATTCCTTGAGTTCAAGACCAACCCGGGAAACACAGTGAGATCTCATCTTTACAGGGAAAAAAAAAAATTAGCCAGGCATGGTGGCACCTACCTGTAGGCCCAGCTACTATGGAGGCTGAGGTGGGAGTATTGCTTGAGCCCAGGAGTCTGAGGCTGCAGTGAGCCATGACCATACCACTACACTCTAGTCTGAGTGACAGAGCAAGATCCTGTCTTAAAATATACACACACACACTGCAGTATGTTAACAGACACTGTGCCAGTGTTTTCTGAAGGTTGTATATTACTGCATATAGACATTTTAAATCATTATGAAGGCCACTTTAACTGTTAGTAGCTTCTCAACACAACAAAAAATGTGCATTTTGGCAAAGAAAAAGATAATTACGTGTTTAACAATAACATAGGGTGTAGACACATGCCACATCTATGTGTACATTTTACACACATATGATGGGAATGGAAAAAATGGAAAGAGGAAACAGAGAACCTGGAAACACGATGAGAAGAATTTATAGAGAGATTGGTTCAACAGACGGAGGTGGGGTGCTCCCTTAACCACAGAAACCTTTACTGATGAGGTTTCTGCACCTAACATCGCCCAGTCACATCATGTCCATTGCAGGATGAGACACCCCATCTGTGAAGCCATCTGAGGAGGTTCTAAGGCCCTGTACTAACATACCGCAAGCGAGTCCAGCCCTCCCTGCATAGATATAGCCCACTGATCAGAGTCTCAGGCAGTGTTCCCACTGCTGAGGAGACTGTGGCTACAGAGGTCCCTGGCATGAATGCCCCCTGAGAACTCTTTTCCTCCTGTCTCCACATACTCCTTTTTCTATTAGGCTTGCCCTGTTCTTTCTAGCAATAAAACAAAGCTTGATATGGCTGTGGTTCCTACTAGAAAATGAGCAGGGATTCAGACAAGGCTGTTGCCTTGGTGGGGTGGGCCCCCTGAATTTTTTTTTTATTGTGAGCCATGAAGACCTTCCAGAGAGAACTCATTATAAGGGACGATGAAACCTAACACCCTGAGTTATAAGAACTGCTTGGGACCAGCGATTCTGAGGACAGGATGGTGTCTTTTAGCTAGAATGTCTCCTGGCTGTCCCCTATTGGAATCATTGCGGGTCTGGTGTAGGGCTGGGGTTTGGGGTCACGGTATAAGGTAACAAAGCTAATCAAGAGAAGAGGGAGAAATGAAATGACCACGGGGCAGTTAACTGGACATGCCTGTGAGCCCACGTGACATACCCCTAAGAACTATGACAGCACTATTGGACATATTTATAGCACTCTCTTTCCGGGACGGGAGTGTGGTACACCTGTGAGAACTGGCTCAAATGAGAGCTGGTGGCATTTGAGTTGCAATTGTTGTGTAATTCAATTTGTACTCCAGGATGAGGAGCCCCGGAAATATCAAGTCCCCAGTGTTCAATGAGATGCTCCCCAGGATGCACCGTGCACATGGTTTAAAACCAACATCATTTCCACCATGTGGTCTTCGGTTGACAACATCACCACCACCTGAGTTCTCATTAGACCTGCAGACTCTCAGACCCCACCCCAGACCTACTGAGTCAGAACCTCCATTTAAGAGGACCCCCGAGCTTCCTCTGCACATCCAAGTTTGAGAGGTGCTGCTCCACAGCAGTGGTCCTCAGTGTTGGCCATACAGCGGAACAATCCAGGGAGCTTTAAAAACTCCTGATGCCTGGGTCCTATTCCTAGAGGTGTTTGCACTTATGATCCCAATTACAGGTATGTTTTAGCTTATGCAATAGAAATATTTATGAAAAATAATATGCAATGACATGTTAGTAGCTTGAACCACATTTTCATAGCTATATTAACATTTCAAAAGCCCGTTAAGTCTATGCCTTCTCTTAGTATTTTATGTCATATTAACATAAGACATACTTATTATTTTAAGCATCTTTTGTTGTAAAGCACCTATTTATAACATAACAGCCCCACCTAACTTTTCCAAGATTAAATTTTCATACACTAAGCTTCTTTGACATGAAGGTTTATCAGACACCTCACATGTACGTTGCATGACCTTGTCACTTTAAGTATCTATATTTTAAATATTCTCATATTTAAATCTCAGACTCAGCCAAATAAATTCTCCCCTTCTCCCTGTGTGCCTGAAAATGTCCCTCTGTGACAGCACCTTCTTTATTTGCCAATGTCCCTCTGTTAAAGCACCTTCTTTATTTGCTCCGCCACAGATTGTGTTCTGTGGCCTATTTATCTTCCTCCCACTAGACTTTACGCTCCTTGAGGAGTGAGACAATGTGAGCATCTCAATGTTATGTCCATACAAGGTGCTCAATAAATGCTTGCTGAGCGCATGATGGGTGGGCAGGTGTGCAAAGGAATGGTGCCAAAGGGAGATGTGGGATGTCCTCAGTGCCTCCACCACCTGGTCAGGGAGGCCACATTGCCCTAGTCAAGTACTGTTGAGAGCTGGGTAAGCAAATCTCCCCCGGCTTCTCCTACCTGTCCCCTTCTCTCCCTGCTGGAGTCCATAGCAGTGGCCCTGCTCCTACGTAGGGGTGCTGCTGTTGTTTACCTGTGGGCACGAGCTTCAGTCTCTGCAGTGCTTGCTGGCTCTCACTCAGGGGCCTGGGTTTTCCTTTTCTATTGTGTACAGTGGTATTGTCACCTTCTCTCTCTTTTTTTTTTTTTTTTTGGAGAAAAGACGACAAACCCCTTCTCCAACATTCCATCTTTCCTCAAACATCTCCATAGAAGGTGCCCAATAGGGAAGACCCAGCTGAACCAAAATAAATGTGCTAGACAGGATTTGGGGCCACAAAGTCCATATGGCCAAGACTTCCTCTGACTTGACCAGGCAGAATTAGGTCATCAGTCAATGGGAGTCATTTCAGGACAATGCTGGGATGATGATCAAAACTGCCACTTCGCACAAATTTGATTTTGAAGTTAGTGCTTTGAATGTCATAAACAATACTTACTGATGGAAGGAGGGAAAGGGAAGGAAAAAGGAAGAAAGAAAAGGGTGGAAAGGACACGAGGGTGGAGAGAGGAGGGGAGGAAGGAATTTGTTCTTATACTCAGAAAACATTTTTGCCCATGAAACCAAGTGTTGCATTACAAGGAAAAAATTGGAAAACACCCTGTGGTGGAAAACTATACATGGAGTGATGAGTAGAATAATTTATTCTCTAAATAGCTGACATAACAGAAAATATCACCAAACAGTGTTGCTTTCCGCAAATGTTCGTATTAGATTGCAGAGAGGAGGCTAGAAGAGCAGGGTCATCCTAACCTTCTGGCGTGACTGATGGAATTCAACTTTGCAGTGTGGGAAACAGAAACTCTGACATCTGTGTTTTTCTATCATTGGTCCTTTTCTTGTTAATAATTTTTAAAATGTAGTTAATGACTAAATTTTCCATTCGAAATGACATACTTTCCCCTATCTCAAGTGTAGCTTCATTTTTTGGGTTGATGATACAACCCTTATACGAAACAACAGAGTACTTCCCTTTGCCTTTGCTACGTTAGTGTTTCCTCTTCTACCTCCAAGAGGTATCAAAGGATCAGGCAGAAGCAAGATTAAAAAACAAGCATTGACTATACAATGAGAAATAAGAGAAATGCCCAAAGAAAAATCTAGAAAGTCTTCTAATCAAAGTAGCATGCGTCTCTCACATCTACTTCTCAAGGCTGGTGTGTACCACTCCTTTCCCTCCAGCTCCCTCACTCGCTTGTGTGTGAACCTGTGGCAGGACGATAGGAAGTGATGGTTAAACCCAGGGAGCCCTGGGGTACCAGCTTACCTCAGATATGAGGGAGA
Source organism: Theropithecus gelada (assembly GCF_003255815.1). NCBI lineage: Eukaryota > Metazoa > Chordata > Mammalia > Primates > Cercopithecidae > Theropithecus > Theropithecus gelada. Next base: position 85,411,808 of record NC_037670.1, read on the forward strand.
ATTGGAGCAGATGTCCCCCATCCACACATACACCCTCCAATCCATTCTGTCAGAGTGCAGGTCGATGCCATCCTGCTCCCATTCAAGCCTCTGTTGCCCCTCACATGCCAGCCCTCCATAACATCTCCTGCCCATTCAGCCTCATCCTTCAATGCCTACTCATCAATGAAGGGCAAGGATCCTTCTCTCAGTTTCTCAAATTCTCCACTCTCTCCCCTGCCTCAAGGCCTTCACTCCTGAGCTTCTGTGGAGAAAGCTCTGCTCTTTTCCAGCTGATTCCAGTTTAACTGTCACTTCCTGAAGAAAACTTTCCCTAATCCCCCAAATTTTGTCAGATACCCCTGCTTTATGTACATATATCACCCTGTACGTCTATCTCCCGGTGCTTATGATATTGGAAATTAATGGATTCATTGGCGAATTCATTTCAACGTATATTTTGCTCACCAGATTGTAAGCTGCGTAAGAGCAGAGCCCATGTTTATCTTGCTCAGCGTTATAAAAACAGTCCAGAACCTCATGCATAATAAGCACTCAGTAAATATCTGTTGCCGTTGTTATTGAATAAACAAATAAAAAAAGGGGCATTTTGATCCCAATGTTGGTTTCCACAGTGGTGCCCATTTCTCAGGATACATCTTAGGCTCTGACCATATGCGCAGCAGGGAAAAAGCAGCTGTGATTGTAACAAAAGATCACAGCCCTGAGATAAACAGGAGCCTTTGTACACAGCACAAAGGATAAACGTAGTTTTAGAAAGAATCATGGAAAGATATGAAGATGGGGAGAAGGTGACAAGAAATACTAAGTGCAGCAAGTATAAGGAACATAGCACCCTGGCTCTGTGCCATCGGAGGGCCTCTGAGGAGGCCCTGGGTGGGGCCTCCTGGAAGGGTGGAGGGGGAAGGAACTCTGGCCAGTGGCAGAGGGACAGCTGGAAGCCTCTGATATTAGCACAACAAATTCATCCATCCAGGTCAACCTAGGCAAAGTCCAGGGCCACATTTAGATGCTAGAGAAAAGGTTGACTTTCCTAAGGCCAGGAATAAAGAACTGCTAGCAAGAGAGGAGGCAAGGAAGAAAGTAAGTGAACTGTAGAGATCTCTGACATTAAAAATAAAATCATAAAGTGAATGTATGTGACTAACAGGCCAGCAGTAGCGTCAATGTTAAAAGGCCATTTGTTTTTCCATATCACAAAATGCAAATTACTAAATTTGCAATATGAATGCTTTATTGTACTCTAAAAATTCTGAATTCTTTAGACTGCTCTTTTCCTGTTCCAAAAAAAAGCAATTTTAAAAGCTCACATTAGAATATTTTATAACTCTTTTATCCCTCCTGAACATCTGTGAACTGGAAAGAATATAGTATATTACAGAAACAATCCATTTAAAGAAAAACAATTAAAATGAAAACTACTTCCATTTCTGTGGCATAAAACTCTAATTCTCTCTCCTTTGCAATTTTATTACCAACCTGACATGATATAGTCACAGCTTCACTTACACACAATGTTAATTTTACTCATATGCTACTTAATCTTCAAAACATTGCAGAATAACATTTTTCTTTAGTAATTTATCATTTACTATGATAAGGCAATGTGTTTAGAGGATGTTAGAGTTTTTTAAAAGTTTGCATTTATCTCAGTCCTGAAATGTGCTCTGGGTGCTATTAAAATATATCATTTATACACTTTCACATTGAACTATATTAACTATACCTTAACCAGACATTTATTAAGAGCAGCATATTTATTTCCCATTCAGGACTTTTTAAATCTGCAAAGTCAGCTCTATGGAAATGAGCAATTTTTGCCAGCCTTACACTGTGTAATAGGTTAAACTGAGCAGAAACCTCAGGGCTCCACTGTAGTAGGGTACACAATTGCATATCTTTTCTCAGCTTCCTTAAATCATTTTCTGATGCAGGACTTCTCATCATTCCACCAGCTGCCAGGGATATGCTATGAACTCTAAATTAAGTTCATGACAGCTCTCCCATTCACTCATTCATTCATCATTTATCATATATCTTCTATATATAGAGATTAAAAGATGAACACATCTGACTTCAAGATCCTTCTCTTGAGGTGAATAACGAAAGCCTAATTTCTTCTTGTTAATTTTATTTTTACTTATATAAAAATATAACACATGTGCACATAGCTTTGTAAGTTTTCCAAAGGCCAGCACTTTTAAATTTTAGCCATTTATTTGAGCTTTTACCTTCATAGCTTCGAATACTATGCTTCTACTGCTATATTTTGATTTTTCAGTTTTGTTTGATTTTATTTTTTTCAGACAGAGTCTTGCTTTGTCACCCAGGCTACAGTGCAGTGGCGTGATCTCAGCTCACTTCAACTTCCGCCTCCTGGGTTCAAGCGATTCTCTTGCCTCAGCCTCCCAATTAGCTGGGATTACAGGCATGTGCCACAATGCCTGGCTAATTTTTGTATTTTTAGTAGAGATAGGGTTTTACCATGTTGGCCAGGCTGGTCTCGAACTACTGACCTCAGGTGGTCTGCCCACCTCAGCCTCCCGAAGTGCTGGAATTACAGGTATGAGACACTGTGCCCCGCCATGATTTTTCAGTTTCAGATAGCATTCACTGATTCTCAGTTATGGAAGATACTGGTTTTGTTTTCTTAAACTGTCTCCTCCCCACACACACCAAACACTTGCCCTCCTGTTGAACATCCCAATATATATAGCATTATGATGAATAAGTAAATACTAATCACAGTTAAAACTTAGAAGTAAAATGTAATTCCATTTCCTTTTTTGTATAGCTGTTTGTTTTCCCTGGAGATTATAATTGCTTTGTTTTTGCATTTATATAATTAATGGGACCCTAAATCCTCTGACAGAACTGTAAAATCTCCGAGTATGTTCAAGTACACCAGGTTGTTGCTGCTCCTTCTACTTCTTTAACACCTAGAGAAATGGTTCCTGAAAGTATCATGTTTTCCATTTCTTTAATACATTACCTTTGGACTCTTTTGTTCCCATGCCACCAACTGGACTGGTTGCTCCCTAGGCCTGTTAACCTGTCAGGCTGAGATTTCCCTTTACTCTCATCCTGGAAATGTCCTTTATCTCTCTCCTGTGTTAGATCCCTGTTTCCCCAACCCTACATCTTTTTCTTCCTTGACCTCTACCCTGTTTCAGTGGAGTACATCCTCCAGTAACTTCCTGAGAAGGGCACATGAGAGGCACAAGGTGCCTCCAAATCCTGAGCCTTTCTAGGGAGCTGTGGTACAAATAGCTTGTTTCTAATTGGCTTCTCCCCCATGGGCTTAGGTGTCAGCTTTTTCCAGCCTGACAAAATCATCAAGGTGATCAGCCATCAAAATTTTTTTGAAATCTCTTGTCTGCTGCTGTCTTCTCTCTAGTTCCTTTAGTCTTTTAGAGTTTATGCCTTTTATATTATTTTTAGAGGCATTTCTGGAGGGAATGGAGATAAACGTGTTCCATTTACCATATAGTATACCTGCAGTATAGTAGTTTCCTTTTATAATACTGGAATTTAGTCCTGCAAATATGACAATTCCTCTATTCTTTCATTTACTCAAATATAGAGAGAGCATCTACTATATGCCAGGCATTATTCTATACCCTAAAGATACAGCACTAAACAAAAACAACAGAACTCCCTACCTTCATGGAGCTTACATTCTAGAGGAGGGAGGGATGGACAATAAACAAAATAATGACTGAAATATATATATCAAGAAAGGACAAAAATATTGAGTGATTTAGGGCAAACCTGAGAAAGTCTGATACTTACCTTAAATTGGGTCTTTCTTGACACAGGGTCTTGTTCTGTCATCCAGGCTGGAGTGCAGAGGTGTGATCATGGCTCACTGCAGCCTCGACTTCCTGGCTCAAATGATCCTCCTGCCTCAGCTACCCAAGGAGCTGTGATCATGGACACAAGCCACCACACCCAAGCTTTTTTAAATTATTATTTTTATTTTTTGTAGAGTGTGGAGTCTCATTGTATTATTGAAGCTGGTCTCAAACTGCTGGGGCCTCAAGTGATCCTCCTGCCTCAGTCTCCCAAAATACTGGTATTACAGGCATGAACCACTGCATCTGGCCTAAAATAGCCTCCATTTCTTATCCTACCCTTTGGCTTTATTTTGTGCTTGCGCTTCTAATTAGAAACAGAGTGATGGAAAGAAACACTGCAATGTTTAGAATGAACACTTCTAGCATATTCTCAAGTTGCATTTCCCTGTTCAGTATATTTTATAATCTTTATTTCATCTGCTAATTATAACAATATAAATCACAGACTGTCAGCCCAGCTTGCAATACAGCATAATTGAATGTAATATGTTTTCAAAGGAAAAATTCAAATTCATTATCATTTGAAACTCCATTTTTTTAAAATTATACTTTAAGTTCTAGGGTACATGTGCACAATGTGCAGGTTTGTTACATATGTATACACGTGCCATGTTGGTGTGCTGCACCCGTTAACTCATCATTTACTTTAGGTGTATCTTCTAATACTATCCCTCTCCTCTCCCCGCCCAACCCATGACAGGCCCGGGTGTGTGATGTTCCCCTTCCTGTGTCCAAGTGTTCTCATTGTTCAATTCCCACCTATGAGTGGAAACTCCTTTTTTTTTTTAAAGGAAAGTCCCAGTTCTCTTAGCACAGGCATGTTTACTAAAGTATCACTTTGTTCAGTTTCAAAAGCTGAAATTTTAGGAAAATAGGAGTGGATGGGAATACACCTTTCAATGCTAATGTCACCCATTTCTAGCTAGCCAGATGAGGAAGGAAGAAGAAACAGCAGCAACAGTTAGAGGAATTGTGGCCAGAGGTTGACTGAACCTGCAGAGCCACTACTACAACAATGGTATGCTAGTGAACATGCGAGAATTTGATGGATGATGCTAAGGGTCAAATAAAAGTGAATTAACACAAGCAGTAAATGATGTGGAGGAACCAGCAGGCAGGGAGAGACGGAAAAAAATTGACATGGAAAACTTTGAGCAGCAGCAAGCCAGAAAGAGCAAAGGGGGAAAAAAGAAAGAACAGCCGAGGCTCTTGGGACTCTTCCACAGCAATTCCTAAATGTTGAGCTAAAATTGGCTGCTTGGATGAAGTCATCATTACCAGTTCAGTTTAAACCTTTTTATAGAGGAAATTAAGATGTTGTAAAATCATTTTAAATGTTTCTTATTATGTTTCTCTACCCTTTAGTGTTTTGGTTTTTTTTTTAAGAAACTGAGGGTGAAGTTTCATATAAACATGAATTGAAGAAGTAAAATGGACCTTGGGGAATCACCTGGCCCAGGTCTCCCTTTTTTATACTTTAGGAACCGAGGTCCAGGTTAAATTGGCCAAGGTGAACACCACACAGTCTTTTCTAATTATTTGTAGCTCTCCCACTAGACAGGTCAGGTCTGATTCGCCGATGGTGTCCCTGCCATCAGCCAGCACTCGCCTAGCCCAGCACAGCTGAAGTGCTCAATAACATTTTTGTTGAATGAGAAATTGCAACTCACTGTTTCTATTTGGGGTTACTCCTCAATGGCATGTCTTTACAAAAGACTGTCCTATTCCCTCTAACTCATGATTTCTAGAGCACAAAGAACTAATGGTTATTAACAGGGGAAGAAATGTCTGCAGTGTGACAACCGAAATTTAAGAAAGTATCTCCTTATCAGTCAGAAACAGAGAGAGCCCTCCAGAGATCACAGCTCCAGGGATCTGTGGCATCCGTCCCCCACCACACACAGGCGGCCCCCAGGGTGCCACAGTGGCCCTTGTGAGAGCTGCTCATCCACAGAGCTGGCCAGTGACTCGTGTAGCTTTAAGTTCATTACCTTATTTTTCAATGACTCCATTTTTTCTTGTTAACCGGAAGTCCATGTTACTAAGTCCTAGGGAGTTATCACGTACTCCTTAGATACAGTTAATACAGTTTCAAGAGCTGGCAGAGAAACCGACCAAAGTCAGTTTGAGCACAAATGATGATATAGTATTAGTCAGTACTGTTTTCAATTTGGTCCAGATCTCCCTGCCAATCTTTGACAGCTAGTAATGTGTTGTGATCAGGAGAAGGCTTAAATATACCAAGCAACAGATACCCACACATAATCCTATTGAAGCAGCACAACAACCTTCTAAAATAATGTTATTATACTCTGTCCACATCTAAAGTATTGAAGGCTTGGCAATGATAAGACCTTTCTCAAAAGCATGCAGAAGTTCAGGTTCAAACCAAGGGTTCAGTCTGACTCCAGCACCCTTCCTACACTCCATACATTCCCATAAGCGGGAATTCAGTCAAATTGAAAACATAATGAGGGCCAAGCAGGTGGCTTTGAGGTCGGAAGAAAGATTTACAGACCCTTTGGAAAGGCTGGTCTTTGGAATTAGCAAGATCTGTCCTGAGCATTTCCTGGATGTCTCTCTGACCAAATATATCACTATGTAATCTATACAGTGGTGTTTTAACGGACAGAGCTCTTACCTGTAATAATTTTCTTTGAACTCATATGTGCTAAGAAATGCCAATAAACTCAGTTGAAGTAATTTCTTACCCACAGGACATGCATTTGCACAGAAGGACCCTAGATCTTATGAACAAGAGAAGAGCCCACAATGTCTGCACAGAGCAGCCATTACATGCAAAATGGCCGTTTGAAAAACAAAACATTTGACCCTTCCATTGATTAAACTTTCCTTCCAAGTGCCCTTCAGGGACTACTGAGCTGGTTGCCAGGAAACAGAGATTCTTTTCTGGAATCATTTCTTGCCATTCTAAGTGACTTACAGTGTGTCACTTATTAGAATCTTGGTTCCCAACTTACAATGGGGGTGTTCTTCCTCTCAGGCTTCCTCCACCAAGAAACCTCAAAAGATTAGATTCAGAATGTATCTGTAAAGAGTTACAAGATTATGGCTAGGCACAGTGGCTCACACCTGTAATCCCAACACTTTGGGAGGCCAAGGTGGGTGGATCACGAGGTCAGGAGTTCAAGACCAGCCAATATGGTGAAATTCCATCTCTACTAAAAATACAAAAATTAGCTGGGCATGGTGACGTGCACCTGTAGTCTCAGCTACTCAAGAGGCTGAGGCAGAAGAATCACTTGAACCCAGGAGGCAGAGGTTGCAGTGAGCTGAGATCCCACCACTGCACTCCAGCCCGGGCAACAGAGCAAGACACCGTCTCAACAACAGCAAAAAAAAAAGTTACGAGATTATTATGAACATATGAAACAATGATTTTTTAAAATTGTACATTATAATGGAGCTATTTTCAAATATGCCATTTAAAAGATGCAAGTGACAGCAATTGAAATTGCTAAAAAATATTATCCACATTGGTTCTATGTAAATGTGAAGCCTCCCTTGTGGTTCAGATATGTTTGAGGGAGCCTGGAGTTCTGAACAAGCTTGGGTGAAGTGATCGAAATTCATCAGCTCTGCGATGTCACTCAGTATCTCTGTGATGTAGGGCCAGTGTCTCCACCCGCCAGGGGTCGATTTCCTTACGTGAAGTGAGGTTGGGCGAGATAATCTTAAAGGCCCCTTATAACCCTTCCCTTATCCTGTAATTGTGTCACTTCTTTCTGATTACACAACATGCAAAGCCCTTGGTCTCAAGTATTTTATAGTCCAGAGGGGGAGTTAAAGAACAAACAAATATACAAATGAATGAGTAGCATCATTACACATTGTGATAAGTGCCATGAAGAACTGGACTCATGTGGTGATGGAGTACAGAAGTGACAGGGATAATAAGGGCAGGAAGGTGCAGAGGACAAGAGAGAGTCTTGCTAATTTGCCTCATTTTTCATAGCAGGGTGTCGAAAAATATTGCTTGAACTTGACAAAGCAAGAAGTTTTCAATATATTAAAAGTTACTAGGGGCCAGGTGCAGTGACTCACACCTGTAATCCTAGCACTTTGGGAGACCGAAGCGGGTGGATCACTCGTGGTCAGGAGTTCAAGACCAGCTGGCCAACATAGTGAAACCCCATCTCTATTGAAAATACAAAAATTAGCCATGCATAGTGGCACACGCCTGTAATCCCAGCTACTCCAGGGCTGAGGCAGGAGAATCTCTTGAATCCAGGAGGTGGATTGAATCCAGGATTGAATCTCTTGAATCCAGGAGGTTGCGGTGAGCCGAGATCACGCCTCTGCACTCCAGCCTGGGCGACAAGAGTGAGACTCCGTCTCAAAAAAAAAAAAAAAAAGGTACTGGGGTATCATCAGAATAATAAAAACCAAAATGTCAATCTTAAAAACTAGTAGAAGATAAATACATTTACTCAGGGCATAAAGCAATAAAACCTAAGCCATAGAGCAAACAATAAAAAAGGAAGAGTAAAATAGTAAGTAGCTAGATGATAGAACTAAATTCAAAAAGTTTAGTACATGTAAATGGGAAACTCCCCTTTTTAAAAGAAAAACACTTTCAGATTGATATAAATCTGAAATAAGATATCTGAATATACATCTCACCTGAAATAAGATATAAATCAGCCACATTACACATTCAAGAAATACGTTTACAATAAAACTACTCAGAAAAGTTGCTAGCAAAAGGTAAAGCAAAGACATGGAAATCAGGTGCAAGCAAAAAAATAGCAAGGATCATGATATTAAATTCAAGACAAAAAACACACTATACAAATCAAAGATGGACAATTTATAATGGTAAACACACAATTTAGTGAATGTTCATGTAGCAAATAGCATTACTTCAAAATGCATAAAAGAAAAACTGCAATAAAAACAAAGAGAAACAGACAAAAAGGCAACTGTGGTGAGCACTTTTTCAGGCCATGACAGATCAAGCAGACAAAAAAGAATTCTACCAACTTAAATCCCATAGTTAATAGGGTGGAGTGTGTGCACACACACGTGTGTATATCTATATCTGTATATATCTATACCTCTAAACCCTGAATATAAAGAATATGCCCTTTATATAATTGTCCTTGAAATATTGATCAAAATAACCCTATTTACAAGAGCCAAAAAAATCTTAACCACCTGGAAACTTAGAAGTTCTCTCTTTAACTCTTGGTCCATAGAAGAAATTAAAAACAAAATTTAAAATGCAGTATCTAGAAAATATTGATAATGCAAGCATCGTGTATCACAATCTTTGGGATCTTGTCTCTCACCGCATAGTTCTACTAACTAGTGTTGTGAAACAGAAGAGAATGAAAATAATTAATAGGAGCAGTCACTCTGGCAAGTTATAAAAATAATAATAAATATAACTAAATATGGCAAAAGGAATTAGTTTTTTAAATGTAACTAAAAATGGATCCAAACGATGGTACTAGGGATAAATAAACAAAGAAAACAATAAAACAGATAACAAACCATTAGCCAACCTAGTCAAGTAAAAAGATGAAACAACATATACAAAATTAGAAATGGGTAAGGGAAGTAACCTCAGATAGAGTAAAATGTTAAAATAGAAAACCAACAAATAAATCCATGAGCTACTTCTCTGAAAACAGAACAAAACAGAAAAACTGCTGGCTAAAATAATTAAGAAAAAAATATGAACATAGGCTAATACAAAATCAAAATAGTACACTGGGAACTGTTTTGTATGTACACACAAAATAATTTTGAGATATTTCTTTGCTCAGCTCTACTAAAATAAAGCTGAAAACCTGGATGAAATGGATGGCTTTCTACAAAAACATAAACTACAAAACCCAATCATAGAAGTTACAGAAAATCTAAATAACCAATGATTAGAGAAAAAAAATAGCATATATTATCAAAAATCCAACTCTCTCAAAAGCACCAGAATCAGACACTTCATAGGTGCAAAGAATGTCTTAAAGATCATTCCAGGACTACTTAAACTGTTCCAGGCCACAATAAAAGACGAAAAACTTTCAAATTGGTTTTTGAAGCTAACGAGATATCAATTCCAAAACTCGACAACGATAGTATACACACAGAAAAACTATAGTCCAAAGCTATCTATTAATATCAAGGCAAAAAACCCATTTAGATAAAGTGTTAGCAGACAGAATCCAGTACACTTTACGAGAATGCTACCTCTTGATGAGAATTTCAAAGACCGTTGCTGAGAGTATCTGGTAAGAGTGTAGATTCGGGAGTCAAACTGCCTGTGTTCAGATCCTGGATCTGGTACTCGCCAGGTATAGGACCTTGGACACATAATTATTTAACTTCTCTGTGCTTTCGTTTTCTCATTTTTCAGGTGGGGTTAATTACAGTATATTGAGAGGATTCCATGAATTAACACATGTAAAGTGCTTAGAATAGGGCCTGGCACAAAGTAAACACAGAATAAACATTACCTATTTATTTTCCAACACTGGAAAAAGCTTGGACTACAGTTTAACATACTAATAGATCAAAAGAGAAAAATCATAATTGCTTCCCTGGATGCTGAAAAGTCATTTAATTATCTAATATTCATTGTAAAATTTTTATCCAACTTTTAACAAAATATTATTGAGGATGCCTTCATAACATATGAACTTAATAAAATAACAAGATCATTCACCAAAGCCTGAATCATACAGAATGAGGAAGCCCTAGAAGCCTTCCTAATTCAACTCAGGAGCAAGACCAAGACATCCATTCTTCCCGCTATTATTTGACAGTGTTCTAGATGCAGTAGCCATTACAATAGAACAGGTGAAAGAAATAAGTGGAAGCATGGGAAGAAGGCGGGCAAAATTACTACTTGCAGAGAGTACAAAAAGATAATCAATTGAAAATTTACTATAGCAGGTAAAAGAATTCAGAAAATTGATGGGTATGAAAATAAGATACAAAATATACACAGGTTAGAAAACAAAATGAAAAAAAAATACTCATTCATAATAAGAAACTGAAAAATATCCAGGAATGAACTTAACAGGAAATGTTGAAGTTGTGCATGAAGAAACTTTAAGATGCTACTAAGGGACACAAAAGAAAATCTGAATAAATGGAAATGCTAACCTTGTTATTGGATAGAAAGACAATAATCATAAGTCAATTCTTCTTAAATCAATCTAAATAGATCATTTAATGCAATCTCAATAGAAGTACCAACATGGTAATTTTCAATTCCAGGCAGATTTTCAATTTCCTACACAAAAGTAAACATGCCAGTGTGTCTAGAAAATTCTGAAAAAGAAGAGTAATGGAGCATACTTGTCCTAGCAGATGCTAAAATGCATGATAAATTTGCTCTATTTTTATAATGAGATTTTGGCAAATGAATAGACCAATCAATGGAATGAATACAGATTCCACAAATAACACACTCAAGTTCAAATGGGAATTGAGTTTACAACGGTGACATTGTATATCAGTAAGGAGTAAATGGGCCATCAGTAAGCAGTGCTGAGACAAGGGTAGAGCTATTGGGAAGCAAAACAAAGCTGTATCAGTACCTCTCCCCTTATACCAAATTAAATGTTAGAAAGGAACCACAAGACTATAAACCACAAAAGTACTAGAAGAAAGCAAGGAATATTCTTTTTCATTTTTAATAATCTTGAATTGACATAGAACCCAGAAGTCCCTAAGAAAATGCATGATTATATTTAACTATATAAAAATAAAAAATGGCTCCATGGCATAAAACACTTTAAACTGAATCAACAGAAATGACAAAATGGGGAAAAATACTTAAATTCTTACAACAGAATATACATGTGTGACAAAGGCTAATTCCTGATATATAAAAATAACCTACAAGAAAAGCTCAACAACCAATAGAAAAATGGGTCAAAGGATATATAAACAAACTTCAAACAAACACAAATGGTACTTACACATATGAAAAGGTGCACGGCCGGGCGTGGTGGCTCACACCTGCAATCCCAGCACTTTTGGAGGCCGAGGCAGCGGCTCACGACGTCAGGAGTTCGAGACCAGCCTGACCAACATGGTGAAACCTCGTCTTTGAAATACAAAAATTAGCTGAGCCTGGTGGTGCGCACCTGTAATCCCAGCTACTCAGGAGGCTGAAGCAGGAGAATCGCTTGAACCTGGGAGGTGGAGGTTGCAGTGAGCTGAGATGGCACCATTGCACTCCAGCCGGGGCAACAGAGAAAGACTCCGTCTCAAAAAAAAAGGTGCTCAATCATAAGAAGAGAAGTGGGAATTAAAGGTCTGAAGATTATAGCATTTTTTTTGCCTATAAGGCAAAAATTTCAAAACTTGTCAACACACTATACAGGCAAGCATATGTAGGGAGTCATTGGCACTCTTGAACATTGTTGACAGGAGTGAGAATTGGTGCAACCTCTAGAATGCAATCTGTCAAAATTAAAAATATACAAACCTGGGCCGTCACAATGGCTCATGCCTGTAATCCCAGCACTTTGGGAGGCCAAGGCGGGCGGATCACTTGAGGTCAGGAGTTCAAGACCAGCCTGGCCAACATGGTGAAACCCTGTCTCTACCAAAAATATAAAAAGTTAGCTGGGTGTGGTGGCACACACTTGTAATCCTAGCTACTTGGGAGATTGAGGCAGGAGAATCACTCGAACCTGGGAAGCAGAGGTTGCAGAGCTGAGATTGTACCACTGCACTCCAGCCTGGGTGACAGAGTGAGACTCTATCTCAAAAGAAAAAAATAGATATGCAAACTTTGACCTGGTAACCTCACTTCTAGGAAATCTTGTATTTGCCAAAATAATGAAAGATGTATCTACCACACTGCCCAAAGTACAAAACTGGAAATAGTCAAAAAACCATAAACAGAGAAGTGATGAAATAATTTATGGTATATCCTCTTAAAGAAGTGTATGTGCTGATATGAAGAAACCCCAAGATATGTCCTTAAGTTAGAAAACGTGTGTGTGTGTGTGTGTGTGTGTACAAATATATGTTTGGAAAATCTCTGAAAAGTACATATGAAACTATTGTTGCAGGTTTATTACAGGAAAGAATTGTTATACACTATTTTGTGCTATGTAATTTTTTTTACTGTGTACTTGTTATATAATACTAAATAGTAATTTTTTTTTAATTTTTTTTTTTTTTATGGAGTCACGCCCTGTCGCCCAGGCTGGAGTGCAATAGCGCGATCTTGGATCACTACAACCTCCACCTCCCGGGTTCAAATGATTCTCCTATCTCAGTCTCCTGAGTAGCTGGGATTACAGGTGCCCGCCACCACGCCCAGCTAATTTTTGTATTTTTAGTTGAGATGGGGTTTCACCATGTTGGGCAGGCTGGTCTCGAACTCCTGACCCCGTGATCCACCCGCCTCAGCCTCCCAAAGTGCTGGGATAACACGCATGAGCCACCACACCCAGTCACTAAATGGTAATGTTTAAAATGATGAAACAAAAATAAAAAAGATAAGGACTCAGGAGTGATTTTATAAGGGATTCTAAGTACATGAAAGACTGTTCACCACAGCCAGTGGCTAGCCATTCTCAATTTTCACAGAAGATATCCTCTCCAACAAAAAGAAATAGCAGATTAAACATGAATATATATATATTTGGACTGGAGAAAAAGAATAATTTCCTGGTGAAGGAGAGCTGTAACATCCTCGGAAAGACTTTGAAAGGAGGGTTTGAGTCTGGGGTCGGTGGTGGGTGATGGGGGGAGGGAAGGACCCTGGTGGCCAAGGGAGGCCTCTTTCCACCCCTGGATGCTGTGACTCTCTTTCCAGGAACGACACCTCTCTGCTGGCTGACAGTTTAATGAGCATTTTACCCAAGGCATTCACGCCAGTAGGAAATGTTGTGAGATTTACAAGTGGCCATTAGTTAAAAGTTCTCAGAGCCACTGTAGACTCAGCACTGCACAGGGTTTCTGTTTGGGACTTCCTTTTGCTTCCAGTGTTGGAGATTCAGTGCAAAAAAGGCCACATCTTAGGGAGCTTCTATGTTCTCTTAAGCATTCTAAACAGCCATGGGGATGAAATCTTGAGCTCCTCATAGTTGACAAATCATAAAACCCCACCGCTCTCCCACAGAGAGCTCTAGCCTAAAGGTAAAAATGTGGTTCCCTCCATAAATGAATGATCCAGGATACTTCGACGATGAGGGGGAGCATATGGAGAATAAATAAGCCAAAGTAAGCAGAAAGTCAACTGAGTCCAGGTCGCTGCTGTTGGTCTCTGCTGCAAAGCGTACTCCATCGTTCATCCTCTTGGTCAGTGCTTCTCAAATTCTGGTCCCTGGAACAGGAGCATCAGCATCATCTGGAAACTTGTCAGCAGTACAAATGATCAGGACCTTCTCCAGAACTGCTGGATTAGAGACTCCTGAGGTGTGGCCCGGCAATCTGTACCTTGAGAAGCTCTCAAACAAAGCCAGTGCTCAAGTTTGAGACCCACTGCTTTAGGCTTCTGGAAGAAGACCACCAACAGGAATGAGCACTGGCTGGACTCTGTATCCTTCCCTTCAAGGGAACCCAAGGTGACCTTTCAGCTTCATGGTTCGTCTTCAGCTCTGGCTGTTCATTAGCTACCTGCATCCCCTAAAAGGAACATCCTCTGATGATACTTGTGACCTCACAGAAGGCACAGCCATTCCAGCTCCTGTGCCTGGTGTGGACACATTCCAGAATGTCAAGGGAAGCAAAGTTGACCCTATGGTCTTATGCTAGCTACGATAACACCTAGCATCCCAAGTATATGCCAGTGACTGTAAGGCATTAACTCTCACCATCAAGGGCTGGAACATTTGTGGTTCAAAAATCTCCTGTTAGGATGTTACCTTAAACAAAATCCTTGAAACCTTGGCCCATGTCAGTTTGCAGATTGCTGCTTCCACTTTCCTATCAGCCTAAGGATTTAGTTGTTATGAGAACAAAACAGAATGGGGGCAGGAGATGACAGAAGAGGCAGCCATACCCTACCACCGCAGTTCTGGTTCTGGGAGTCAGTAAATGTTCTTATTGTTGAGGCCAATTTGATTTGGATTTTCTGTTATTTGCTGCTAAAACACCCTACTGATAGTGAGGGTTATTATTCCTCTGTATATATGGGGAAACTGAGGCACACAGCGGTTTGGCGACTTTGAGATTAAACTTTGTGACTTTGTGTAAATGTTATGACCACAGCTCTGCAGTACAAACACCACCTTTTTGCATCAGAAATTTGCTGCCCAAAGTACCCTGGGATAATTCATCAGATTAGGAACTGGGGACACCACCCACCGCACCCTTACCTTGAGTAGCACTCAGCAAGGCTGAATTCAGAGCAAGCATTCAGAAGCACCTCCACTCCCTCTGGCCCCGTGATAGGGAAAGCAGGGTTGTTTCGAGGCTGTAAGCCCCCCTCCCCCATCCTATCTAGTGAAGTTGCAAATCAGTGTTGCTTGGTGGATAGCAAATCAAGTTTCAAGGTTACAGACAATACAGAAAGGAAAAAGGTAAATGGGAAATCATTTATCAAGACCATATTTAAAAGAAAAAAAAAAAGCTCAGGTCAAAGATGTAATACAATCTCTTAGCTATGTTCCCCACTGGTGTTGGCAGAATCTCAGGGTGCTGGGAGATTTAAATGCCATTTTCAATGGGTTTTGAGATTTTGGGTCAGATAGATCATAAATGTTCTTAGTTACAAAGTTTAATGCATTTTTCCTTCAACTAAAAGGGATCAAATGGCTTGTTTTCCAGTGTGAAGACACCAACAACTTTGGGGGCTGCTCGGGGGCCTGGTTCCCTGATCTATACCTTGACTTTTTAGTTAATTACCTTTTAAGTTAGACATATATGTCCAGTTTAATAAGGAATGCAGTGTCTGGAGGAATATAGTATTTGGGAAGAGATGCAAGAATAAAAAATCCCATTGTGAGGTTGCAGGGTCAGGGTGGTCCACAGTTAGTGGTTCAGGATGTCTGATGTTAAGTTCGTTCTATGCTGGGCATTTATCCTCCTTCCTCAGACGTGAGCAGGCTGAGGCTCAGAGATGCTGAGGGTAGTGTCCAGGATCAAACTTCATGTTCCCAAGTGCCATATGACATAGGTGATAGAAATGAGCAGGGGAGTATAACAAATAGAATATATGAGAAGGACACTGTCTTCACCTCCCACCACTGTGGCCACTGATAAACCCTGGCCTGGCAATGAGCCGGCTGATACTGGTGCAGAGTGGACTGGGCCACCCGATCCTGACCCGCATGACCTGTGCATAGCAGGGGCAGCTGGGCACCACATCTTATACCACCATATCCCAAGCAGGAGCCCCTCCCAGGGACAGTTCACACATCACCAGCCCAACAGCAACCACTGGAGACTTTGCTATCCTAAGGACACAAATAGAGTCTGCAGTGTCTTGGTTTGAAGGACCCACCCTAGTTCTCCCCACACCCCCTCCCAAGTCTAGGCATCTCATCACCAGAGCCTAAACACAGGTTCCCTGCTTAACAATAAAACTTTTCCACATAGTGCTCAATCTTCGACTTCATACACTTTATTTTTTCCTTACCTCCATCAACTAAATAACGCTGTCTCGCCCACTGCTGCCCCCATGGGCCAGAGGAAGGTACCAGAAAGACAACAGCTACCTATGCCCTTAGTTGAATGGAAGCCCTCAGCAACCTTTTCCCTTTCCAAATCACATCTCTTTCAACCCAGGAAAATGGACTCTTCCCATACAAATCCCCAAGTGCCTTGTGTGGAGGTGCAAAATATGCTCAGTGGGGCTATTTTAGGTTGCTGGAGCATAACCCTTTTTTCCACCAGAGAAATGAAATACACTGTCATTAAAACACACTGCCATTAAAAACACCATCAGACCTTTGATAATCTCTGTAATAATAAATGGGGCGATTACATTTTATATTATTGCAGTGGATTTCATCCTGGCACTTGAAAACTTGCTTCCAATTTTTGAACCAGAAAATACTTCTGGTGGCAGTGTATTCAAGCCATCATTTGAGCTAGAAGACTGATGATTATATAGACAGTTGAAGACCATTACAACTTCCGCTGCAGTTACTTATCTTCTCCATCCCAATTTTTCTTAATCAAATGCTTGGTATTTAAAAGATAAATGCTTGAGGGGATGGATCCCCCATTCTCCATGATGTGATTATTACCCATTGCATGTCTGTATCAAAACATCTCATGTACCCTATATATACATACAACTACTCTGTACCCATAAAAATTAAAAAGTAAAACATCAAAAACATATATCTGATACTTTGTCACTTCCTTTGGTAGTGGTTGAGGAAATCATACTTCCTGCAGGCTTAGCTGTTATTAATGTTGACTTACATCTGACTTTCCAACATTTTGGGTGTTGAATGAATACTTGCATACTGTACAAAGATCTGCAAAAGGACTTGTTCCTCATTTAATATATGTCCACTGTTCAGAAAATTAAACAGAAAAGCAACAGGACCATACCTTCTGGGTGGCACATATAATAGGGAGGAAGGAAGTGTGACACTGCCCTGATGGTTCTTTATGCTAACTCCAGGCACTTTTGTAGTTAAAAATGTGGGCTGTCACCTGTCTACCCCTACCCTCCTGATGGCAGGCTTGCACAGGTTGGCAGAAGCCAAAACAGCCGTATAGCCTTTCTGCAGGTTATCCGTCTTTCCTGGCACTATTTCTATTCTTCCTGGGTTTAGCTGTCTAACATCTCTTGCCAATGAGAAGCTCCTATCGGCTCACATAAGGATTGAAAGCTGTAAAACTGAGAAGCAAGTAAAAATGCCTACAAGACCATTAACCTCTTTGTACTTGCAGCCAGAGTTTTTGGATCCTAAGAACTAATTTAAAATCCATTTGTCCTTCATGTTTGGACTATGAGTCCCCAGAGGCTTAATCAGAATGAAAAAGAATCAAATACCCTATCAGCAGTTCAGCCTCTTGTACCCAGCTCTTGCCTGTTGACCAGCAGGAGATTTAGATTTCCACATATTCCCTAAAATCACCTCAGAGGCAGAAAAGAAAAGGCTATCGCAAAATTCAGTTGCAGCTACTTAACGGAGGGAAGATGGGAATGGGACAGTGAACAAAAGTGACCTATGTATGGTTCTAAGAATCACCAAATGGGGACAACGCATTTTAGCTTCCCCAGTCAGGGTTTCAAAGAGAATAGGTGGGATGGGCATCTTGAGGGTGCTACAGGCCATTATAAAATGAAACGTGATATGCAAGATTTCCCGCTGTTGGTAAGTTAATGAGGGCAGGTTAGAGTGAGAGTTAAAGGCTGCCATAGCAGAGGGTCTATCTGCCCAAACCAAGTGCAGACAGGAGGGCCCAGCTGCTTTTTTATGGGCTGCATGAAACAAAAGACATCAAAACCATTGCTAGATTCATTGTCTAGCCCAGAGCCACAATAACATTCTCATAATAAGGAACCAAAGGCTGAGAGTTTCCAATGGCTCGTGGAATGTGAGGCTCCAACCTTGTCCATTTAAGGGAGCCCTCTAGCTACTGAACATGCAGCTTTGAATCTGCATGGTTACCAAAGAACAGTAAAATCATCAGCCCCCAGGTACAGCTCAGCAAGGGGCAGGAAGCAGCTGCTGGCTTGATCTCTGGGAAACTGTAGAAGAAAATGTCCTGGTTGGGAACCTGGCTTGAAAAAGCAGTCTCCACAGCTCTTTTTCCTTCTTTTTCCTTCTCAGACATTCTTTCCACGCCAGCAGGCTCTGGAAATGTCAGTGAGGAAAAAGAGAGAGTACCTTGAAAAGCGCCTTGTAGAATCCTTGGGAGCTGCTAATAATTGGGAAGGATGTTCTGAACCAGTTCATTTTTTAAAGTACTTTGTGATTTTTCATGATCCACCTAATTAAAGGAGAGAAGTCAGGAAAAAAAAAAGGCTCTCATTATGTTCACTGACATAGAAAAGTAAGGTCGCCTCTTTTATAGAGATGAAAAAGTAAACAAACAAAAAAAGTATCTGCACTAATAGGGTCTCATTCATTCATTTACTAAATATTTGAGTATCTATGAACCAGTCCCTTTACGGGGTAGAACTAGGAGCCAATGAAGGGTGATGAGGCAAGGTCACTGCCCGCAGGCAATGACCTGCAACCTGGGGCAGGATGGAAGCCAAGCCATTTAGCAGAATGAGCAAGGACAAGATACTGGGAGGGCTCTGGGGTGCGGGGGGGAGCACCTAACTGAATTTGGAATCAGGAAGGAGCTCCCCACAGTGGAGATGTCTAAGTGGACATCTAACTGCAATGATAGTCAAGGACAGTTTGGAACAAAGAAGGAAGAAGTTTCAGAACAAGGGAACAGTTGGTATACTGTTTGATGGGGCAATCCCTGTCTCAGCTCCCCAGTCTCATGCCCAGAAATGTCCCCAGATTTTTTAGGAGTAATAATGAAAGCAGTTTTTCTTAGCTTTATAGTCTGGGTTTAATCCCATTCTGATATGGTTTGGATTTGTGTCTCTACCCAAACCTCATGTCAAATTGTAATCCCCAATGTTGGAAGAGGAGCCTGGTGGGAGGTTATTGGATCATGGGAGTGGATATCCCCCTTACTGTTCTCCTGATAGTGAGTGAGTTCTCATAAGATCTGGTTGTTTAAAAGTGTGTAGCTCCTCCCCCTTCTCTCTCTTCCTCCTCCTCCAGCCACGTAAGATGTGCCTGCTTCCCCTTTGTCTTCCACCATGATTGTAAGGTTCCTGAGGCCTCCCCAGCTATGCTTCCTGTACAGCCCGCAGAACTGAGAGCCAATTAAACCTCCTTTCTTTATAAATTACCCAGTCTCAGGTAGTTCTTTTAATACACACTCCTTTCAGTGTTTCTGAATTCCAAGCTTTTAAAACAGGTTCAGGCTAGGTGCAGTGTCTCATGCCTATAATTCCACCACTTTGGGAGGCTAAGACAGGGGGACTGCTTGAGCTCAGGAGTTCAAGACCAGCCTGGGCAACATAGGGAGACTCCGATCTCCACAAAACATAATAAATAAATAAATAAATAAATAAATAAATAAATAATCCAGGTGTGGTGGCACACGCCTGTGGTCCCAACTTTGCTGGAGGTTTAGGTGGGACGATTGCTTGAGCCTGGGAAGTGGAGGCTTCAGTGAGCCATAATTGCACCAGTGCACTCCAGCCTGCAGCCTGAGATACACAGTAAGACCCTTTCTCAAAAAACAAATCAAAACAACAACAACAAAACAGGTTCAACTGACAGTTTAGACTTTAGTTTGTCTTTAATTACTTCATGTAAATTAACCTAAAATTATGCAAAACAATAGAAAGTCTTTTGTACTGATTACATTGAGAAATTTTATAGCAGCCTCAAGAATAATAGTTGAGTCTGTCTAACATGAACTTTGAAGTGTGTTGCCCAGAGGAAACAGGAGTGGAGATTCCTGCTGGTCATGTAGAAGTAGGACCTGGAAAAACTTCCTAAGGGAGATCTACACCCAAATTCAGTATAACAGTTTTGCCACAGTGGAAGTAATAACCCAGGAGTAAAAGAATGTTAGAACAGCCTCCCTAATGTGTTTACTGCTGAAGTGCAGCTAACAGGGGTGAAAAAAAGAGATTAACTGAATGGTAAGTAACACCTGGGGAAAGCTACAAAAGCAGCCGGATTTATTTTGAGAGAGAATGAAGGAATTACACTGAGATACACAAAGCAAGTTATCGGGGATCTCCTTTTCTACTTAAAGTCAATGTGGTCCTGGAATCAGACACATAGATTCTGGAGTCAAACCACCTGGGCTCAAATCCCTTCATAACCACTCACTAGCCATTTTAACTCTGACCAGTTATTTAACATCCTATGCTTCTGTTTTTTTCCATCTTGGGCCAGTTATACCAGTTCTTTTTTTTTTTTTTTTTTTTTTGAGACGGAGTCTCACTGTGTCTCCCAGGCTGGAGTGCAGTGGCGTGATCTCGGCTCACTGCAAGCTCCGCCTCCCGGGTTCACGCCATTCTCCCGCCTCAGCCTCCCGAGTAGCTGAGACTACAGGCGCCCGCCACCACGCCCGGCTAGTTTTTTGTATTTTTAGTAGAGATGGGGTTTCACCATGTTAGCCAGGATAGTCTCCATCTCCTGACCTCGTGATCCACCCGCCTCGGCCTCCCAAAGTGCTGGGATTACAGGCTTGAGCCACCGCGCCCGGCCCAGTTATACCAGTTCTTAACATCTTGTGCCTCGTTTTTCTGTATCTATAAAATGGGGTTATAATAGTACTTTCCTCATGAAGTTGAGGAAGCATGCCTAGAATATAGTGATGCTCAATAAATTTAGTTATTGTTATTACTATACCCCACTTTTTGCCAGAAAAGAAAGAGAAAAAATGGGCTTACTTACCATTTTTAAAGCAAGGATGTTAGTCCAATATAAGAAAGAATTTCCCAAGTGTGAAGATGTTTAACAACATGAGGTGGTTTTCTTAGACAAAGTAAGTCTCAGAAAGTTTCATCATTAAAATCTGTAGGAAAGAAACTGACCCTGACCTGCTGAAGATGAGCAAGGCGAGGTGGCAAAGAGGTCTTGTTTTGGGGCAAGAAGAGGATGGTGCTTCTTAGATCCAGATACTTTGTGTTCAGATCTCCACTTGCACAAATCAAACATATTCCCCTTGGGCAAGTCACTTACGCTGAGGTTCGAATTCTCCTTCATACTACTGTCCTAGGGACGCTCCAAAGATCCAGTATGTGAAAACGCTTTTTAAGCATCAAATGCTATAGGGTAGTCAGTACCACAATATCAAGGCATAGTACTCTTTTGTTCAGCTGGTGAGGAATGGAATGGAAAACGATGCCCCTTGACTCTCGGGTAACCTCTCAGCTCTCCATCCTAAATCACCCTCCAAGGGTAAGAAAAAAAACCACACCAGAGGGGAGAGGCAAAGCCCAATGTAAATTCTTCCTTAGGGCCAGTGCCACCCTCTACTGTTATGCACATTTTATTGACTACCAGGAAATGTTACCCTGAAAGGAAAACCTGTCTTGACTTTGAGCAGTAGACTCAGGGACACCGGGGAAGTGGCTGAGTGTCTGCTAGACACTCTCTCTAAAGTCAAAAATCTAACATCACTTTCCAAGCACCCTGTGATCTAATGAAGTGATTTTGCATCCCACAGCATTCTGGTCCCCTGTCTTTCCTCATGAGCAAAGGGACAAGCCCCATAGGAGGTCAGATCTTGTGAGACAGTGCCCAACCATAACTGCTAATGAAGTGTGTGTGTGTGTGTGTGTGTAAAAAATAGGAAGTGCTCTCATTTCCTGTGTGGGTGGCACCAATGGCTGAGATCAGCTACTCCTGCTCTCTGGAGTTCTGATGGGGACAGAGGCAGGCTTGTCACCACTGTCAATCTCGGACAACTTTAAACAACGTTAAGGGAAATATGACATCCACAGCCAAGGAAACACACAATGGGCCCTGACTATCCCATGGGTGGTTGCCTCAGACCTTCCTCCCCTGGCTGTTGTTCTGTCCTGCTTTCTGCTTTCAGCTATTTCATTCAAAACTGCCAAAGGCAAGAGGTGGAGACGCACCCTTGCTTTGGAGCAGAGACTGTGTGCCTTTGATGAGTCACAGTTTGATATAGTTTAGATGTCTGTCCCCTCCAAACTTCCAGTTGAAATCTGATCCCCAGTGTTGGAGGTGGGGCCTAGTGGGAGGTGTTTGGATCATGGGGGCGGATCCTTCATGAGTGGCCTGGTGCTGTCTTCATGGTAGTGAGGGAGTTCTCACTCTCTCAGTTCCCGTGAGAACTGATTATTAAAAGATCCTGGCCCTGCCCCATCTTGCTTCCTCCCTCACCATGTAATGCCTGCTCCCTTTTGCCTTCCACCATGAGTGGAAGATTCCTGAGGCCCTCACCAGAAGCAGATGCTGATACCATTATCCTACAGCCTGCAGAACTGTGAGCCAAAATTTCTTAATAAAGTACCCAGCCTCAAGTATTCTTTTATAGCAACACAAATGGACTAAGACACAGGTTAACCACAAGACAGCAATCCTCTCAGTCCACAGTTGGAGTGAGGACTAACAGAGCACCTACAGTTGGGCATGATCAGCGACATCTGTCTTCAGTGCCTCAAACCTGAGTGCACATTAGAATCACCTGGAGGACTTGTGCAACACAGAGGCTGGGCCCACCCCGAGTTTCTGATTCAATAAGTCTAGGGTAAGGCCCCAGAATTTGCATTTCTAACCAGTACCCAGATGATGCTCTTGCTTCTGGTCGGGGGACTACACTCGGAGAACCACTGTTCTAGAGTAACCTATTAAGCATGGGGAAAGGGTGCTTCCCCAAGCAGGTGGCTATGGATCACACCATGCCCTTGGTAGACAAGGACCTATGGAGCTGCTGGGGGAGTTTATGTCCCAAGTGTAATTATTAAGCAGGGCAAAATAGAGACTGAATACAGGGCTCTGGAAGGGCTCATCCAGGAGGCATTTTTTTCATCTATACCATACACCTCTGTCCATTTGTACCTGAGGTGCTTTTGTAGCGGCATCTTGGCTAGGTAATAATACCCACTTAACCATTTCATATGTACATTAGAACCGTGTCATGATTTTGAAAGACCTGCTATGAAAAAGTTCAAATGAGCTTGAAATCCACTTTCATTAATAAAAGAAATTTCACTGTTATATTTGTCAGTGAAAGAAAAAGAAGACCTATTAATTTTTTTAATAGATTTGCAACTGCAGAAAATGTTCAAATGGTTGTAAAAATGGTTTCATTTTTTTTTTTCTTTGAGATGGAGTCTTACTCTGTCGCCCAGGCTGGAATGCAGTGGCGCGATCTCGGCTCACTGCAACCTCCACCTCCCTGTTTCAAGCAATTCCTCTGCCTCAGCCTCCCAAGTAGCTGAGATTACAGGTGCACACCACCACGCCCAGCTAATTTTGTTTTTGCTTTTGTTTTTGAGACAAAGTCTCGCTCTGTCACCCAGGCTGGAGTGCAGTGGCAGGATCTCGGCTCACTGCAACCTCCACCTCCCAGATTCAAGCGATTCCTCTGCCTCAGCCTCCCAAGTAGCTGAGACTATAGGCATGTGACGCTACACCTAGCTAATTTTTGTATTTTTAGTAGAGACAGGATTTCACCATGTTGGCGAGGCTGACCTTGTGATCCACCTGCCTTGGCCTCCCAAGGTGCTGGGATTACAGGTGTGAGCCACCACACCTGGCCGGTTTAATTATTTTTATCACCTATTTTAAGAATAAAGTTCTCCTCTGGTGACTATAAAGAATTTGAAGAAATCATCATTCAAAGAAAAGTCTTGATCAAGAGTTCAGTGTAGCTATTTCAACATAAAACCTGAAATAGAAAAATATGTGTGTCTCTAGAAGCAAGCTCAAGTTTCTCGTGTTAAAACCTGAAAAGGTTTTATTTAGAAGTTTTATACAAATTCAATGTGTAATATCTTTCTTAGTACTTTGTATTTTACTTTTCTTATAATTATGTATCATAAAGAAAAGATAGTAATTTTCACCAACCAAGCCCCATATTGAAGCTCCCCAATGTACTTCAGAGTGCCATGCAAATATTGTACTCGAATTTTTTTTTTTTTTTTTTTTTTTTTGAGATGCCCAGGCTGGAGTGCAATGGCGTGATCTCGGCTGACTGCAACCCCTGCCTCCTGGGTTCAAGTGATTCTCCTGCCTCAGCCTCCCAAGTAGCTGGGTTTACAGGTGTGTGCTACCATGCCCAGCTAATTTTGTATTTTTAATAGAGACAGGGTCTCACCATGTTTGTCAGTCTGGTCTTGAACTCCTGACCTCAAGTGATCCACCTGCCTTGGCCTCCCAAAGTGCTGAGATTACAGGTCTATCTGTTGAGCCACCGTGCCCGGACTGTACTGGAATTTTCTGTGTGTGCTGTGTTGTGGAAAGCTCTCTAAAGCCCTGCTTTAAAGAGAATGGCAGACTCTATTGATGGCCTAGACAGCCAGGATCCACCAACTTCTTCCTTGTTAATTGAACTCACACCTGATTCAGATATTGGGAGAGTCTGTGCTTCAGAGAAAGCTAAGTTTCTCTTAAGCCCCAAGCCAACTGTGCAATTTCACTCTCTTTGCCAATGATAGGATGTAAAATAGATGTGTGATATGTTTCTAGTCAATCAGCCATGTGAGGGAAAAATTTAGAGGGAAATTTTAGAGGGAAAATTCTAGTCAATTAGCCATGTGAAGGCAGACAAAGGGGCTTCTGAAAAGTTTTCTTCCTCTTAAAATAGGGACACAAGAGAGGGACATTCTTCCAGCCCTTGGACATTGTCAAATGAGTCTGTGATGGCTCGTGCTGCTGCAGCCATACTATGACCATTATGAATTAACCATAAGGACAACCCCATATGTTGAGAGTGGCAGAGCAGAAAGGCAGAAAAGACACGGGACCCTGATGACCACAGAGGTATTCAGTTAACAAGCTCTGGATTTCCCCTACCTCTAGAATTCTAGAGGTAGGGTGAGATAATGAATTTCTTCTTTAGCTAAGTTGTTTTTGTCTAGGTTTTCTATTCTTTGCATCTAAAAGTATCCTCACTAATGATACACAGTGGGTGTAAAGATCACACTTTGCATTCCAAATTGCCCTCCAGATGACAGTCTCAAGTTATACTGCCCTGGTAGGATATGAGAATGCCTGTCTCCCCTTACCAGCGTTAGAGTTGTTGCAATTCTTTGCCAAATTTATAGACAACATTTAGTTTAATATTTATAGCACCTGCCCATCTACTTGGGAGAAAGGACGTCAGCCTCCTGGATACACCCACCGGCCTCTGCCTTAATCACAGTTGGTCTGTCTGTTGAGTCAAGCAGTCCTGTCAAAACATCTGCTTTCTAACGCTTAATTCTGGCCATAGAGTGTGCTTTAAAGTATTACGTCTGCATTTAAAGGGAACACAGTCTGTCATTTAAACCTCTCACTGACTGCCACTATATTTGTGGTTACAACCTCATGTACAATGAAAATCAGTGGAAAGTAATCAACTAATGTATACCCTCCATCACCACATAACAGGATTCAGGACATGCTACCCCAAAATATGGCATGGAGTATATTGAATATCTTAAGCTGCAGGAATTTGAGAAATAGCATGTGCAAGACAGAGCTTCTGACCTTCCCCTGAAGTAGGTCATAAGCCCCTCATGGGAGAAGTGACCCCCTAGACCCAGAGAGAAGAAGCAGTGTTGCCTCTGAAGACGCAGGGATGCTGGGAGGAATGTGGACAAGCAGGCCTTACTAAGGTCCCCAGGCCATAACATTTCATTCAGACCTCCTTTGTCTTGTTATATTCTCCACCACTCTTCGCTCTTCCTCAAACCTGCAGAGAAACACCTGGGTTTAACTGCTCCTTCCGCTCTGCGTCTCCTGATGAAGGCTCCCATGTGACCGAATACTTAGATCACATAAATGTGTGTGCTCTTCTCTGTCTTTTATGACCAGGGCCCCAGCCAATAAACTTAGGATGAGTACAAGGAAAATATATTTTTCTTCTCCTGCACACAACAACTTGCTCAGATCAGAGAGGGTGTGCTGTGTGTGTGTGTGGTGTGGTGTGTGTGTGTGGTGTGTGGGTATTAATGAGTGGTTTGTGAATGTTGTGTGTGTGGTATAGGAGTGTGTGCTGTGTGGGTGTGTGGTGTGTGGGCGTGTGGTGTGTGGGGTGTGAGTGAGTCTGTGTGTGGGTGTTAATGTGTGGTTTGTGAATGCGTTGTGTATGTAGTGTAGGAGTGTGTGCTGTGTGGGTGTGTGGTGTGTGTGAGTCTGTGAGTGTGTGGTGGGTGAGCATGTGGTGTGTGAGTGTGATGTGTCTGAGTGTGTGGTTATGTAAGTGTGTGTGTGGTGTGAGTCTGTGTGGTGTGTGAGCATGTGGTGTATGTGTGAGTGTGTGGTGTGAGTGTGAGTGTGCAGTGTGTGTGTCTGAATGTGTGGGTGTGTGAGCATGTGGTATGTGAGAGTGTGCGGCATGTGTGAGAGTCTGAGTGTGTGGTGTGTGTGGTATGTGTTAATGTGCGGTTTGTGAATGTGTGGTGTGTGATATATGTGGTGTGTGAGTGTACTAATGTGCGGTATGTGAATGTGTGGTGTAAGTGTGTATGGTGTGTGTGTGAGTCTGAGTGTGTGGTGTATGAGTGTGNGTGTATGGTGTGTGTGTGAGTCTGAGTGTGTGGTGTATGAGTGTGTGTGATGTGTAAGTGTGTAGTGTGTGAGTCTGTGAGTGTGTGGGTATGTAGATATGTGGATGTGTGGTGTGTGGGAAACAGAGAGAGGGTGAGCCAGGGAGAGACTCAGAGACAGAGAAGTCTACACACACAGCCACACCGGGCCTTTCCTGGGAGAACAGTGGTCTGCCCCATCCCAGCCCTACATGAGACCCTATTTGGCAAGCAGGTGTGATCACAGTGCACTTTGTCCCTTGACATCACTTGCTCAGGGTGAAGGCAGAAGAGGCATAAAATAAGGCCTCTGTAGACTCGACTTTCAGTGCTGTCACTGAATCCAATGTATTCTTTCAAATAGGCTTAACATCAACTCTGTTTAATAAAAATGAAGTGTATTTGTTGAGCACTTACTGTGTGCCTGTGGCAGTGTTAAATACTCTAACTCATTTATTTCTCACAACAACCTTATTAGGAAGAGGAAGATATTATTGTCTCCATCTTAAAGAAACAAAATTAAGGCACAAAAATGTTAATGTCCACGGTCACACAACCAACATGAGGCTATGTGGATGTGACCTCAGATCTAGTTGACCCAAAATCCTATTGTGGTACCCACTGCATTACATCCCCTTCAGGGGAGTGCAGGCAACTACAAGAGCAGATTGTATAAAGACTAAAAAGGTAATAGGATTAAATAGCTCATTTGTAACTTGACAAATAATTTCATTTGCAACTTCAGTTTTGCTAAATCATATGGAACAAAAATATTACAGGCTTATTCTAACCATCACTAGGTCTTTGAATTTGTTTGTTTTTATTGTTTAACTGTAAAACAGATAATAAAAGGCAGTATGTGTTCAGGACATAAATTTTGAAAAGTACAAGGAATAAAAGGAAATAAAATAAAAATCACACAGTCCTATCACAGAAAAAAGAATTACTACTAACATTTGATGATAACCCCATAAAATACTGAAAAATTGCTCTCTATTAGTATTGTAATAATTTTTCTTAAAAGATAAGTTCCACCTAACATGACTATGATGGTGAAAGAAGCTGTCAATAGCCATATTTGTCAAATAGTTTACCATCTCACCACTTCATACTCTGTTCTGGTCCTAAATGTTTTTAGAACTGACACTACACTATTACAGAAAACTACCTGATGTATTCGATGTGCATTATTATTAGGAGAGGTAAGAATCTGGAGTACCTTATTAAAAATAATATAATTGGGCAAAAAAACAGATAATAATTGGGCACAAATCAAATTGCCCAATAGGAAAACTGGCAAAAAGCCATGAACTTATGATTCATAAAGAAACATAAATGCTTAGTAAATAGTAAACATACTCAATAAACATGAAAATATGCCCAATCTCACTACTGATCAAAGCAACAGAGTATTATAGATATGACAATTTTTGTGCCTATCAAATGGTCAAAGGTTTACAAATAACTCGATGTTGGAGAAGGTCTTGGAAGATAGGATCCCCCTATCCCTACCTGATGGGAGAGAAACTGATGCAATCATTTTGGAAGCATCATACATGGCAAGAGGCTTAACTCATGCATTTCTAGATCCCTTTTTTAAAAGAGGACTCTTCTCTAAGAGAGGAATAGTCAGAGGTGATCAGGGATATATGCGCATGGCCATTCATAGCATAATTTACAATACTGAAAAATTGAAAACGGCTTAAAAGTCCATGAGCTAGGGAAACACACAAATTATGGAACATCTGCACAATATAGAAGTAAGCTGTCATGAAAATTTTTGAAAGCAATTTAATGCCATAAGGTGATATTTACAGGAAGGAGAGGAAGCAGAATATAAAACTAAAACTACACTAAGGTACAATTCTCATACACATATAGGTAAAAAAGAAAATTTGAGGGAAATACATTAAGAAACTAACAGTTGTTACCTTTGAATGATTAATCCATGTATAAATTTCACTCAATTTTTTTCCTCAAATTTTCTACAAATAAAGAATACATTATCAGAAAACATTTTTAAAATTTCTAGTGGTAACTCGGCTCAGGCAAACCCAACACAACTTAAACCCCCTAACCCTAAGATATCCTTGGAGGAGTCTCAGTCCTCAACCATCCCTTTCTCAGTTCATAATTATTATGGCAATTGCTAATATTTGTTGAGCAATAATATGAGCCAGGCATTATGCTAAGTACTTTAAATTCAATATTGCATTTAATTCTTCTAGAAGTCCAATAAAGTAGGCACTAGAATTGCCCCCGCTTTACAGTAAATGAGACAATGACTTTGAGACGGAAGCAATTCACTGAAGGCCATTCAGAGATTAAAGCACAAACCAGGTTTGACTCTTGCAAATCAACGCAGCTCCAGAACAAAAACTCACAATTTTATGTCTCTACGCTCTCCTCTTTAAATTAAAACAATTATTAATATCCAAACTAGTTTTCCATGTTCTGGGCTCTTTGAAAGGAAATGACTGTTTAGAGCTAAAAAATAGCTACAGTAAATAGTGAGAGAAAATGTGCTGTCACTTTAAAGAACACAGTCACCAAGTCTGGCTTTGTAGGTGTGAGACCTGCGCAGTTGCACAGGGCCCGTGCTTAAAAGGGCTCCATGCTTGATTTAATGCTTTGCTGTCACTGTCGTATAATTCTTAATAATTTTTGAACAAGGAGTTCACATTTTCATTTCGCACAGAGCCGTGCAAATTATGACACCAGTCCTGCTAGTCACACGTGAGTAACTAAGCCTCAAACCTCATTTAAAAAGACAGAGTGTTAGGGGTTTGGAGTTGTGTTCTTTGCTTTTTACTACCTACCTGGGCCTGAAGCCTAGGGAGAAGGTATTTTCCCTTGCTTAAATGAATCTTCCACTTGAAAACACGCGATGGTATTAAAGGAAGCTGGGCACCTCCTCCTCCTCCTCAGCATCTCCAGTGACCTCCATTTTAAGCAGTGCTCTCTGGCACACATCCCCTGTACTGTGGGATCTGGCCCATCAGGCCCTGGTGTGTTTGACTGGGTCTGGATTAACAGCCAGAGTGTGGCTTGTCTTCAGAGTAAGAGGCGGTGGCTGATGCGATAAAGGCTTTGCATATTTAGAACACCAAGGATTCTCCAGACAAAAAATTTAAAGTTTCCTAGTGTGTACTCTTCTATAAGAAAACTACCTGATGTATTCGATGTGCATTATTATTCTATAATTGTCAGGGAGGATAGATAGAGTTGTGTAAGCTGTATGGCCCTACTCTTTTCAACAAGGTTGTGGCTCAGACAGCAGTTTGGTATGAGAAAAACACATTGCTGGTAAACTAACTTCAGCACATTGCGGAATATTTTGGACTGCCAAGCCTTGCTTCAGGGAAAACAATGAACTCTCACCCATTTTCCCTCTTAGAATTGCACAAGACTCTCTATGACTAACTCCTCTGTGTACTTTCACTTCAGAAATGGGGTCTGGCAGAGGATGAAGTTAGGGACTCTGGGAGCGAGTGCTTCTGGCAAACCCCTGGGTTTCCTGAGGGTGAGGCACAGCCATTGTACCTGTGAGAAGCCCAGGGTCTGGCAGAAGACCAAGCAGAAGCCATGTGGGAGAGCACAGATGCTGCTGGGAAAACAAAATAAGAAGGTGCGTAAGAGACTGCGAAACAACCAGGATTTAGTTGTTTCATCAGCTCCTCTGGCCAAACCAAAAAGGTTTCTTTGGCTACCTTGTTCCATAACAAACGTGGATTTCCTCAAACGTGTGGCCTACTGAAATCATACAGAGTAACTGTAGAGGACTCTGTTGATTGTCTACCTATCGCCCACTCTCACCTCCTTCTTCCTACAAGGACCCTGCTTTTGTTCAGATAGATTCCCTCTTCAGAATAACCTGTCACTCAGAATTGGCTTTGATTAGACTAAGCTCATCAAAGTAATCCCATGGTCCATGCTAGTCATTGATTGAGGATGTCACGCACTCCAATTCTGGAGAAAGAAAAACCTTGCTGGAAGTTTCCAGGAAAGTCCTACCTTGCTTTTAAGAGATAACAATGGAGAAATCAGACTCTGTCAACCTGGTAGGGATGAATTAGGAGGCATACTCCCTCAATTGCTACCAACCACCAGCCAGAAGCCAAAGTCAGCTCCCAGAAGGGCACAGAAAGAACTGCAGAAAAACAGAGTCAAAACCTAGATAGAACCAAGCCTGAAGCCCACCCCGTTTGGGTTTCTCATTATACAAGCCAATGCAACTCCTTATTATTTAACCTTGCTTGAGTTGGCCTTTCTATTACATGCCAGTGGAACCACAAAATGATCCTTCATAGCAGAGTCAACCTGGGATTCTTAAGAATCGGGCTCTAGGCACCAGCCTATTTGCCATATAAATTACTTTGTGCAAGTCCCAATTTACCCAAACCTCAGTCTTCTCATCCAGTAAAACCGGCCAAAAATTGTAATACCTCTATTGTTTACTTTGGGAGAATATCACAAGCGGTGAAAAAATAAAAGATATGAAAGGCTTTTGAAACAAGTAACTGTTATACACATGTGAGATACTGTTACTATTAAATTTAAAATCGTCCAAGAAATCTACTTGTTTTCCTGGATACACACATAAATAACACTGCCTTACTTTGAGTTTCCATATTTTCATTCTCCTTTCCCTTCCCCACCCACACTTAGCACCTCACAGATGTGTAGAAGGCCGTGACAGAGCTTTCTAAAACCATTTTTCTCTCTATTCAGCCGATTCCCAAAATACCAAGCAAAAAGATTCAGTAAATTTTGTAAAGCATCTCCTTGAAGCCCCTCCCATTATGTGCTCGGCACAGGAATCTGAGATGTGGTACTGAAAAGGCTTTTTGAGGCCAGAAAGAAATTTGTCTTATCCTGGAACAGACAAAACGTGGGGGTACATTTATCCTCCTAACAGGTAAATGAAATTGTCAAAGGCTTGTAATGGATTGGCAAAATTTTAAATGGAAACTGTGTGTGTTTTCAGAAATGCACTAACTTGTGATCATTCATTGCAGAGGGAAATTAAACTCAAGTGAGGAAGAGGAAAATCTAGCCTACGAAAAACACATAAATGCAAAGCAAGGAGCACTGAGAATCTGGGAGACCAACTGGTCAATTAAGTACCATGTAAAGATTTCCAATTTTTTTGTAGTAAATTATTTATTTAGCTCTTCCATACCATCAATATATTTTACAAGTTTAATACCCAAATTATAGCCAGCCCACCCATTTATGGCCCCATAAATGAGTCCTGAC
Organism: Theropithecus gelada; assembly: GCF_003255815.1. Classification (NCBI taxonomy): domain Eukaryota; kingdom Metazoa; phylum Chordata; class Mammalia; order Primates; family Cercopithecidae; genus Theropithecus; species Theropithecus gelada. The sequence continues at coordinate 85,444,121 of NC_037670.1, forward strand.
TTACCAATGTGAATTCTTGTTCCTAGCAGTGTCAGATTTAGATTGGATTTGGATCTATTGCTTTTATCCTTATCAGACATTTCGAGGCTGATATTTTATTGCTATATTTAAAATGGAAAGTGCTTTAAAATAGACTTGGGAGGGAGCACAACTGATTCCTGCCCCGATATGTCATTTCCTGACTTAACATCCTACTATAACCTAGGTTAAAGGGTTGGAAGTCCACACAGAGTCCTTCTCCATCGAAAATTTCCCCCCACACAGAGAATTTTCTTGGAGGAAAGTGAGTGATTATAAAAAGAATGACTTTAATCTTAAGTAAGAGTAGCTGGGGCTTTCAGTAGTAAAACTGACAGGCAATTTCCATGCCTACATACTTTGTAAGTCAAATGAATAATAAAGAATATAAATGAAACACATCTCACCATTTCTTAAGTTTTGAAGTGTATATGGAGCTAAATTGTCAAGCCTTGTTTCTCAAGGTTTGGATTTTGTAAAATACGTAGAACAAACCAATAAATTAACGGCAGAAGAGAAGCCTAACAAATCAAACCCGGGAAACAGCTTCTACTTATGTTATAAAAAGTATTATAGCCCTAAGATTGGTAAATCCCACAGAGTTATAAATACAAAAGCAAATGTAAGATATGATCTATGACACCCAAAATTATAACAATATCTGATTGTGGCTTTTAGGCCTTGAAAAAAAAAGTCACCAAATAATTTTTTTAACCTTTTTACATTAACTTTTTGTTTACATTTACATTATAACTTTTTAAAAATTTTTATAAAAGATTGTTTAATGGACTATAAAATAACAAACCTTAACTTGCAGTTCATAGGAACCAGCCAAGCTCCATGGAAGAAGGAACGGAAGAGCTCAGCCTCCACACTCGCCCTGGGAACAGAAGCCAAGGGCAGGCCACTCCTTGGAGCTCACTGTTCTCATATGAAAAACGGGCTTATCTCCCGGAAATATACCAGGGGCGGAGTGCTCTGGAGAAGCATGGTATTTGGTTTATCAGTCTGTTTTCACGCTACTGATAAAGACATACCCAAGACTGGGCAATTTACAAAAGAAAGAGGTTTAATTGGACTTACAGTTCTGTGCAGCTGGGGAAGCCTCACAATCATGGCGGAAGACATGAACTACAGCAGGCAGAGAGACAGAACTTACGCAGGGGAGCTCTTCTTTTTAAAATTGTCAGATCTCGTGAGACTTATTCACTATCACGAGAATAGCACAGGAAAGACTTGCCTCCGTGATTCAATTACCTCCCACTGGGTCCCACCCACAATATGTGGGAACTCAAGGTGAGATTTGGGTGGAGACACAGCCAAACTGTATTACTTGGTTTTAAGAGAAATTATTAAGAAAAAAGAAAGAAATATCTTATCAAGGTACTCAGAGTTGTTAATGTAACCAGATCAGCTGTACAATTCCAGTCCCCAACCTTCCGCCTGGCTCCAGCACCACACCTGTATCACACCTGCACACCTTCCCCTAGGCCAGCTATAGAATTTGTGGGGCCTGGGGCCCCTTGTTCAAAAAGCAGGGGGAAATACCGTTACAGATACTAAATTATAAAGATTTTTCCTTTCTTCCCTAGTTGTCATGGTGTCTTCTTATTTGCTATGTGATGTGATGTTGTATTAAAGAAAAATTTTTTTTTTTTTTTTTTTTTTTTTGAGACGGAGTCTGGCTCTGTCGCCCGGGCTGGAGTGCAGTGGCCGGATCTCAGCTCACTGCAAGCTCCGCCTCCCGGGTTTACGCCATTCTCCTGCCTCAGCCTCCCGAGTAGCTGGGACTACAGGTGCCCGCCACCTTGCCCGGCTAGTTTTTTGTATTTTTTAGTAGAGACGGGGTTTCACCGTGTTAGCCAGGATGGTCTCGATCTTCTGACCTCGTGATCCGCCCGTCTCGGCCTCCCAAAGTGCTAGGATTACAGGGTTGAGCCACCGCGCCCGGCCAAAGAAAAATTTTAAATTAAAATTATTAGCATGAATTTTGCCCTTTTTTTTTTTTAAGATGAAGTCTTACTCTTGTCGCCCAAGCTGGAGAGCAGGGCCGATCTCAGCTCACTGCAACCTCCGCCTCCTGGGTTGAAGCAATTCTCCTGCCCCAGCCTCCCAAGTAGCTGGGATTACAGGCTCCCACCACCAAGCCCAGCTAATTTTTGTACTTTTAGTAGAAATGAGGTTTCGCCATGTTTGCCAGGCAGGTCTCAAACTCCTGACCTCAGGTGATCTGCCCACCTTGGCCTCCCAAAGTGCAGGGATTACAGGTGTGAGCCACCGCGCCCGGCCACCATTCATTTTTATATTGTGCAATATCAGTTATAAATGCAAATATAGGAACATTTAACTTGTATGCAGAATCACCAAAATTGCACAATTCACATTTTGTACCTCATACATGCATATGTATTTTGTTCTCACCAGAACAGTAAAAATTCTGCACAAAACAAGCTCGGCTAGTCTTCTTTCACTGCTTGATAAGTGCATATTCTATCAACCCTCTACCTTCGGCTTACCGATAAGTAAGGGGAGTCTGAAAGGAAAGGAATCTATGGTTGCCCTATCTTTCCCTTTCCTTTTATGTCATCTTTTTCAGTATAAGTGGTGACTATTACAGGGTAGCAACATGAATAAGAAAGGATGTGATAGGATTCCTTGGTCATTTGTGTTTCTTTTTTCTTTTTTCTTTTTTCTTTTTTCTTTTTTTTTTTTTTTTGAGACAGAGTGTCACTCTATTGCCCAGGCTGGAGTGCAATAGCCCGATCTTGGCTCACTGCAACCTCTGCCTCCCAGGTTCAAGTGATTCTCCTGCCTCAGCCTCCTGAGTAGCTGGGACTACAGGCACGCACTACTACCTCCAGCTAATTTTTGTACGTTTAGTAGAGATGGGGTTTCGTCATGTCGGCCTGGTCTCAAACTCCTGACCTCAGGTGATCTGCCCGCCTTGGCCTCCCAAAGTGCTGGGATTACAGGCGTGAACCACTACGCTCAGCTCATCTGTGTTTCTTAGAATTCCACTACTTCTGCATTTGAAGTAAATTCTGGAAAGCACGTCTTCTAATGGAAAGCATGGCCTCTTGGGGCTTTCTGCTGCCCCGCTTACTCAGTTGTAGGCATCACACACTTCCCGTTTTTTACACTTAGTCTTTTTGAGTCTTATTGAATTCTCATGCATTGTGGGACTGCTGAAATTTTGTGCTCATTAAGCATCATGGGTTCTTTATGCAAATGAGGTGATAAGGAACAGGAAACATGAATATTGCATATGTCTCCTCTGCTCATGTATGTGCTCCATGTCCCATCAGACTTTATGTACAGAACACAAGTTCAAAAATCAGATTAGTAAGAATTTCAAGATGGTGACAGCAGAGCCCTAAACCGAGTGTGGGCCCTCTGAGCACCAGACTCTGTGCCACTGCCCAATTGCACATCCATGAAAGTCTGCCTTCCACCAAACCCCTACCTGGAGGGATGCCCAGTGAGGGAGTTGGTCGCAAACCCCCAATAAGCTCCTCTGTATTCAGATACTTATTACCTGCCTGCCCTGGCCTTACTTAGGGAAGTCCTTCTGGAGAGCCATTCCCTCTTCCTCCCTTTTTCTTTCTTGCATTTCCTCCTCTTCATTTCCTCTCCCTCCTCCTCTTCCTCACCCTCTTGCCCAACACATAGCCATCCCAACCTGCTCAAGTTACTTCTAGATTTTGAGGAAATGCAAAATAGCTCCTCCAAGTCATGAGCAGAAAAACAGACTACATCCCCATTTGCTTAGAACTTCCCCTTTTTCTCTTAAAACAGTATTTATGCTCTATGCAGTGGAGCAAATTTCAGTAAACGCTCACTCATGCCCAATTTTAAAAGCTAGATGGCAACAAATAGAGTTTTTATTTATTGTATTATCTGGACATAACTTTAGTAGGGGAGGCAAGTTACTTTTTAAAAAAATTATGGGTTGGCCGGGCGCGGTGGCTCAAGCCTGTAATCCCAGCACTTTGGGAGGCCGAGACGGGTGGATCACGAGGTCAGGAGATCGAGACCATCCTGCCTAACACGGTGAAACCCCGTCTCTACTAAAAAAATACAAAAAACTAGCCGGGCAATGTGGCGGACACCTGTAGTCCCAGCTACTCGGGAGGCTGAGGCAGGAGAATGGCATGAACCCGGGAGGCGGAGCTTGCAGTGAGCTGAGATCCGGCCACTGCACTCCAGGCTGGGCGACAGAGCGAGACTCCGTCTCAAACAAAACAAAAAAAAAACAAAAACAAAAAAATTATGGGTTGGAAATTTTTAAATTTTTATGCATAATGCTACTTTATGTGAATAAAGAAAGAGCCCACCTAAAATAAATCACAAGTTTTGGATAAAACCCATGCATCTCTATATGCACTGCAACTTAACTCTAGAAGGGAAAAAATGACTAGGCTCTAGAATAATAAGGAAACGGAGGTGAGATGATTAAGACTGCTTAAATGGATTCTGAAACAGACAGATATTTGGAACCTTTTTTCACTCACTGAAAAACGATGCCTGTGGGGGAAAAGATTTTTCCATTTTTTGTTATTTTCCCCATTTTCTCTTTCTCTTCCCAGCTAGCATTTCTAGAGTTCCCAGGTTTGTAGAATACTTAATGAAGAAACAAGCCTCTCAGATCTCAGTTTCCTAAAAAATAAAAAAGAGAGAGAGAGAAAGAAAGCCAGCAGAGCTGCTCAATCCGTGATTTTTTTTCTCATTTTGCACGTGTCTAGAAATATTAATATTTTCACTTCAAATGTAAGATTGGTGACTGTCCAAATTAGGAAAGGGAACAGGTAGATGATCGCCTCCATCACTTTTTGAAGCCTCAGAATGGCATCTTAACAGTAAGCACTAACCAAACCATTTTCCTGTGAGATTTAAGATCAAGCGTCACATGTCCAGGTTCCCGCAGATTTAAGCGCCAATCGTCCAGTGAGTGAGTAAAAGACTCCACATCCTTTTCCAAGAGTCCAGCTTGCTTCAGCACTTAACAAGTTCAATATGTTGGATAGAGCACAAGGGCGTCCTTCTACAGAGGTTAGGAAACTCACAGGCCATACTTTACTACATTGATAACTCAGTGGCAGCCAAGAGCACATTCCTCACTTTGTTCATAATCCCCATTAATTAGCCCTTAAATGTGGCCAAATTCCAACTAAAATCATTTTATTCAGCCCTACTTATGTCTTTCCTGGAACTCTAAATAGACATCATTCTTCCCTCCTGTGCTGGGCTGCCAGGCAGCCTTTCTGGAGCTGGTGGACAGCCTGTTGTGGTCTGAAGGTGGTTGTACCTCAGGGGGAAGGAAGCAGGAGGTCCCGACAGATAGATATTTGATAATCACGGGGCTGCAGGTGCATGCTCTCTTCCTTCACATCCTTTAGGAGTTGAGTTCCTTGGAGTAAAAGCAGCTCCTCAAAATATAACACATGTCCAGAATAGGCAAGTCCACAGAGACAGAAAGTAAATTCGTGGTTGCCAGGAAATGGGGGAAGGGGCAAATGGGGGTAACTACTCAATGTGTTATGGGGTGCTCTTTTGGGGTGATAACAATGTTTTGAAATTAAAGGGAGGTGGTCACTGCACTACATTGTGAATACACTGAATTCCACTGAATTACAAACTTTAGAATGGTTGTTATGTTATGTGAACTTCACCTCAATTTTTTACAAAAACACTATTCTCACAGATTTCATTCACCCTTTTGTCAATTCTTTGGTGAGACAGAGTTTCAAGGATACATTTTGAGAGAAAATTCATACCACCAAATTAGTCTATAAGAAGAGAGTTTAACAATTAACCAATAAGTCTGTTTAATATTCAAGATGAAAGAGTGGCCTTTCTTAATTCCCTGAATAAACTTCTTCTCATCTTCCCTAAGTAAAGACTGCCAGTCTGCCTCTCTTTAGATGAGGCTATATTCTCACACAGTGAGAGCCACGCACATTAGGATGGAGATCTCAGAAGTAGTAGCATCATGGTGTGCAGTGAGCCTCTTTGCTCACCACTGCTGTGTGAATGGCTTTTGCTGTTGAGGGGATACCTCCGTTGGCTGGAATGACAGGGTCCAGTATGATGCACACTGCTCCAACCCCCCAGTGGCTGACCCATTTGCTTTGTCCAACTTGAAAGGATCATGCAACAGATATGAGTGATCCCCTCCATCCCTTCAGTGTGAGGTAGGCTCACTAGACCCACAGTGTTCCACTCTTAATGCAGGTGCTGCATGAAGTAGTAATTAAAGAAACATAGAAGTCACATATGCCAGACCATTACACAATCCAGCCTTGACGGGGGCTTAAATATACCTATTTAGGAATGTTCCACCCTGTCAAATGCATGCAACACAGAACTGCTAAGGTATGAGCTAATTGATTTGGTCAATGTTTCTAGTATTTTCCAAACTTCTATTTAAAAAAAAAAACCAAAGCATGTCTATGTTTTAAAAGTGTATATTTAGTTTGAATATTTCATCACACCGACTGTGACAGATGAACAACCCCACCTGACCTGACTCAGTGCCCCAATTGCATGAGATTCTGAGTCTCCATAAACTTACCTTATTTACTAACTCATGACTACCTAGCTGCTAAGTTCATTCTAAGTTTTAGCTTTGCCCAGTATGTAATTAGTGCTGAATTTTTTGTTTGTTTTCCAGACAAATATACAGCATACCATAAAATTTAGAAAACCTGCCAACACTGTTTGTAATATCATAGAGGCAAAGAACCAAAGAGACTATAGAGAGTTTATATTCCAAATGCCTCATTTTAGAAGTGAAGTCCAGAGAGGTTGAGTTTCCAAAGTTCCACAGTGGGTTAGTTATGGTGTCAGAGTAGAATTCAGCTCTCTGATGCCACTGGATCAAAGCCACTGGATCATTGGTTGGGATCCACCACTTTGACCCTTTTCACTTAAGAAGCTGCAAAGCCAAAGAAGGATGCAATTTCCATGACATATAAATGATGTATACCGTGATACCACTTTTTAAAATTATTTTTTCATACAGGATATAATGAAAAAACAAAACAAAACAGTACCTTAGAAATCTGCATCACATCTCACACATGCCTCTACCCTGGAAATAGGCAAACCCAGCAGGCCAGCCCTTGCTGAAACCTTAAAACAAACCAGGCCAATTCTGAGGTCTAGACAGGCCCCAGACAGGGTTTCCCGAAGCTTTGAAATGTGACTTTAGAACTGGGTCATTTAGAGGCAATTTAACTCAGAAACCAAACTGACATTCAAAACATTTATTTTGAAAACATTTTTAAAGCATCTACTCACCCCTTTAAAATACAATTTTGTGTTTTACCTGGGGCAGATCAACTGGAATTGCAATGATTATGGTTCCGATTCACTAACTCTTTGTAAGTTCTACACCCAGAAATTCACAGCCTCCTTCCTAGGAGAAACTCTCCTACTCGGCATCCAGGAGAAACTTGCTTTGTTAAAAAAAAATTCCAAAAATTATGTTTAATTTTTACATTGCTTTTGCAGCAATAGAGTGTTATACTTTTAGGCAACGTTTACATGTTCCAGAGGCCTGGAAACAAACAAACAAAAAAAACCTGACTGTATCTTTTATTCAAGGTAGCTGAATTACTCATCTATCCCAAAGCATCATTGGTGTAGAACCTGTCTTGCAATTAGTAGGTACTTAAAATGTTTCTTTTTAGTGAAAAAATGAGTGCTCCCCAGATACCTCCATTCACAGGTACATAGACTGGGACATCATCTTTTCTATAAAGCAACCAGGAGCCACAATTAAAAAGATGCCAGAAATCTTATCACATTCTAAGTGCTGCATAGTAAGTGGAATTCCCAGTGTGTAAAGCAATTGTCTATTTCAGACTCATTTTCCTTTGTGGATCCTGCTCCATATCGGGACAATTTTTCCTTTCTAATGAATGACAGTGTTGGATTTGAACATTTGGCAAAAGGTGTCTGAGACTCAGAACATGCTCCTTATGTCACAATGAAGGCAAATCTATGGTTCTTAAAGTTTAGATCTCAAGAAAGCACAATTACTCTCTCAACAACGTGTGATTACGAGACCTATAATTAACTACCTTAAAATATAACTGTAGGAAATAGCATCAGGCTTCAACAGGCTCTGCAACCTCTGAGTTCCTTCTTTTAATCCTTATTAGTCATTTTAATTTCAGCTTTTTAAAAGTCTTCATCCAGTTACCCTTCGGGAACAATAAAGTGGCAATTATGTATGACAAAGGCATGGAATAGACACAATTACTTATTGCCATAGTAAAAGAAAAAAGATGGGTCTATGAACCTATCAAGTCAATCTGCAAAATGGAATGGGTTGCTGGACCATATGAAAATGTATCCAAATACTTGCAGAATATATTTTTGGCTACCTCCCTATAGAGATTTTAAACCGTTTTCTTTTATCAGAGAATTTACTACCATTGCATTTTATATTAATTTAATGACTTTGATCAGGCAATCATCATTTATTTGCCTAAATTACCAGTCCCTTAGTACTTCATCAGCAAATGGAAATATTTCATAGAACATGAGGCAAAGCCTCTAATTACTATTAGAGTATAATTTAAAGTAACTTCAACAGGTATTGTAATTTTGACCAATTGAGTTACTAATTTGGAGAATCAATTATCTCTTGGACTCTTTTAATTTCCTGTCTCGTTTAATTGGCAGTGACTGTCCAATTACACATCTGGCATAGTGGTAATATTTGCATCTGCAAATCTTCAGCCAATCATCCAACTAAACCTTGTTGTCAGGTAGTAGTTACATGGGTTTGAAGACTTTGATACATTTATGTATCAAATTATTTTTACGATTTGTACCAAATTAGTCATAGATTTTTCTCTTCATGTATCCTTTCTTCATCATTCATCTTAAAATTAGAATTTTTAAAGCAATCTTATTCACATAATTTATCTAGTTTTCCTCCTTTCCCCTGGCTCTAATCAAAAGATTCTCAATCTCAAAAAAAAAAAAATCAAAGGGATGGCAAAAACTGAAAAATTAAATAATATCATCTTAATGCTGCAAGATGTAACTGGTACAATTATGTACTATTAGTTGCAATGTAAATTATGCAAATCTTTGGAAAGCAACAGAGTTATACGAGTAATAAAATGTCCATGCACTTTGATTTAGTAATGCCACTTCTAGAGTTTTGTCCAGACGAAATAATTACATAGAAGAAATAATTCTATATTCCAAAAATGTTCTCTCCAATGCTGACTTTAACAGTAGCAAACAACAACACAAACAAAAACTGAAACCAGAAAAGTCTAACTGCAAAGAAATATTTAAATCAGCTGTCAGTAAAGTAAAATTTCACGTAACTATTCAATGTGGAAATTATTGACTATGCAGAAGTATGGAAAAAGTCAGTCTATGACAGTAAATGGAATAAGCAAACTACATGTACAGTGAAACAATTGCAACAATGTAAAGATGAGTGCCCATATTACCTGTCTGAAGAAAGGGGAGGCTTGCAAATGGAAACAACATAGAATCAAGAATCACCATGGAGGAAGAATCCATAGCGCTGGGCCAGGGTGAACCCTGGCCCAGGTATGAGGCTTATACAGTTAGGGGGCCCTCTTTAAAGAAAAATATTTTTTTTTTTGAGACAGGATCTCGTTCTCTCGCCCAGGCTGGAGTGCCGTGGTATGATCACAGCTCACTGCAACCTCCGCCTCTTGGCCTCAAATGATCCTCCTACCTCAGCCTCCTGAGTAGCTGGGACTACAGATGCACACCACCACCCTTGGCTAATTTTTTAAAGTTTTTCAGTAGAGACAAGGTCTCACTATGTTGCCCAGACTGGTCCCCAACTCCTGGCCTCAAGCGATCCTTTTGCCTCAGCCTCCCAAAGTGCTGGAATTACAGGCATGATCCACCACATGAGCCTAGGATTGTTTTCAAATTGAACAACTCTTCTATTAAGTTCTTTTCTGTGCAACTTGTTGTAGACATGCTCACTAATTGCAGTCCTTCTACAGGTTTGTGCCCTGCAAACACAGGATGATAATTCTATTTTGTAATATTTTCCTTTTAAAAACATAGTACATTCACAATTGTATAAATTGTATTTTAGGATGTATTTCTGATAGGACAGAACTGGTACGTTGACCAGGTGTCAATGAAAAGTGAATCCTCTGCTTCCAATTTCACACGCCTGAAAATAGGAAAACTTTCCACAGACTGCCCCACACATACATGTCTCGTTCTCCCTTCAGGCCTGCACAGCACGATACACTTCTAGCCTTGTTTCTTTGTGGCATGATGCCACGTAAGTCAGCACAGTGGGTGGTAGGAGTATACTGGAAGTCATCCCTTACACTGGGACAACAAACATTAATCAAATGTAAACAGAAGGGTCTTCAAATCACATAAATGTGGCCCATTAAACCCAAATAAACGCATCCTCAAACTCAATTCAACATCCCCTTAGCCCAATCTCCAAACTGGCATTTGACAAGAAGGGAAGTGTGGCAGAGGAAAAGCTGGAGTCGAAAGAGACATCAGCTAAAATATCTTTTCCAAATTTTACAAAACCTATGGCCTTGTGAACACAACCACAGCCTCCCCTGCCCAACCCCCCCCACCCCACCCTACTGCCAGAACCCCAGAAAAGGCCGGTGCACTAGAGGGACTCCACAGCTTCAGCTTCATCTGCTTCTTGGTAATTCGTCTCTTAGCAACGACTGGCTGTGGTACGTGGACAGAGAAACAGGAAGTCAGGTTTTGAACCCCAGTAAGGGGAGAAATTATGGTGCCATTAGGCAAACAAGAAGATCAGGATGAAAAGGAACAGGGTTAGTTTAGGCTTGCTATAGAATGTTAGGGAAGACTATAAGAGTAAGTCCTATCTTAAATATGTTGAGTTGAAGATATCTGTAGGACCTCCAACAGAGATGTCAAACAGGCAAAATCACTTAAAGGGGTCTGTCTGTGATTCTCTGATTAATCGAAACTATTCCTCTAAGTTCTCAATCTGCATCTGCAGTGTCTGTTTCTTGACCGTTCCTCTAATTCCTGACCTCACCATTCTGTTTTACTGACATAAAATATACTTGTACGGATCGTTTTTGAACAATAACCCAAAAACCCTGTAGTCTGAGATTACTGTGGTCGGAGTGCAGGTAAGAACGTGACATAAAGCTTCAGTAAAATTGCAAAGTCCTGCTTTCTATTCCCCGTCTTAAATAATTCACAGTGCCTTCAGTGTTTTAAAAGGGTCCTGTGACAGAGAACCAGCAGGAATCTCCATTTACTGTTCTCTTTCTGCCAATTCTCCTAGCTTGGGATAAAAATAAAAGAGATGATAGATAGTTCACTTATTATCTTGGTGTTCATTTAGACTATTTTGTCTGTGGTGCAAACAGAGTAATCAGAGGCTGAATCAACAATGAGAATCATTGTGGCTACTGTACGAGACTGTAAATTCATGCTCATTGAGGCTGACGTTGCTTGACAGACTATTTTTCATGTATATTACCTTTGCTATCTATTTGTGTCCTCCTCAATTGATAGTTAATGCATCTTCTGTTATTGTTTCATGTAGCAATTGTGGTTATCTGGTAACAATACAATGATGTAAGAAATTAAATATTAATAGGCAATTTATAAAAGGGCTGAAATTTTACATTCCAATAGATAAAACTGAAAAATGGAACATGTAAAAGGCTATAAGAATTGGAAGGCTGTTTCTCACTGAATGTATAAATCAGAAGCTCTCTGGATCATTTTAGTGTTGTTCAAGGATTAAGAGAAGTTAAAACCAAAATGTCTCCAACTAAAACTGGATAACATCCAGTCATGAAAAGAAGAACATAAGACAATCTTTGTTTTGCCCTTTCAGGAAAAAGACTCAAATGGTTGAACTGATTTCAACTAACAAGACAGAATAAATTTGAGTGAAAAAAAGAAAAAGATCTGCACCAACTCTAAACCAATCACTTATAGCACTTGATAATGCTTATTTTTAAATCTTTTCTCTTCCCTTTTATGTTTTATTTCTGAGGGAGACATGCATCTCATGCTAGTTCTCGAATTCATCTGGGTCGCTTCAGCAGTTTTACAACAGCAGGGAGAAATCTATTGCCACAAAATTCCAACCCAACTAGATTTAAGGTCCTAATCTCTTCTGCAAAGCCTACTGTCATCGAGTTTACTTGCATTCAGCCAGAACACTGATTGGGCCTCCTGTGTGCCAGCCACAGGCTGGGCAAGGTGATGAGGGCCCAACCTAAGATGGTAGGGAGAAGGGGATAGATGGCAAACGTTCCAGTTACTTTTGCTATGTTACGTTTGCCACAGAACTTAGTAGCTTAAAACAATTAACCATCATTTTATCTTATCTCATTATTTCTGTGGTCAGGAATGTGGACACTGTTCAGCTAGGTGGTCTTTCTAGGCAGGGTCTATCATAGTAGTAGCCAAATGATGGTTGGAGCCAGGTAGTCAGCAGAGGGGCAGAGCAGCTGGGAGCTAGCCAAGCATCTCTCTCTCTTCGCATAGTCCCGGGGCTTCTCTATGTGGTTCCACCACATGTGCTAGTTTCGGCTTCTCTACAACAGGGAAGCCTCATGGCTCCGAGGCACAAGTGTTCCAAGGAGCAAGGTGGGGAGGCTAAGTCACGTCTTGGAAGTTACATGGTTTCACTTTCACCAAATTCTATTAGTCAAAACAGTCCTAGAAGTCTAGTTTCCAGGGGAAGAAATGCAGACCTATCTATCAATAGAAGTGTCAAAGAATTTGTGGATATATTTTAAAACCAGCACAGTAAGGAATTAGAATTGACAGGGCTTAGTGATTGTTTGGATTTGAGAAGCAAAGGACACAGAGTGGAAGATGACTCAAAAATTGGTGACCTGGTCCAGTGGAAATGTAATTAACCAAGGTTCCTCAGGAGTAGGAACAGGTTTGATGAGAACAAGGTAGGTTTAGGACATGTCTGAGCAAAGACGACCAGCAAGGCATTTATAAAGTTTTGTCTGGACCCACGGAGAAATTTGGGGGACTGAAAGGCTGTGTAGGGAAGCTTAGCCTTGACTCTCCCAGGGAGAGTGTGTAGATCAAGAATAGAAGTCTGTGGACCAAGGGAATTAAATGTTGAGATCATTTGAGTATCCGCAACCCCTCCATAGATTATATCTACCCCAAGCAGATGTAAATGTGACTGAGTCCACAGGGCATGTCCTTGGTGGTGAGTGGATATTGAGTGGGGCTGGCAGCTGTGGGGCCATCGTGAGGGTGGTAGAAAAAGACTGGACCAGGGTTGTGGGATCCCAAAGTCATGGTCATGTTCTTTCCCAACTGCACCTCCTCCCTGCTGCGTGCTTCCTTGTCATAGACGGGTTCCATTCAGTTTCCACTTACCAGCTGCCCCGCTCTCCAACCCTTGGTTCCCTTTAATTTTGTGAGTTTTCTCCAGCTCAGGCACAAGCCACTGTCCTTCTCCCACCCCCATTTCTCTCCCTTTCTCTTCCCTTCTAAATTCCCAGGCCTCCCCCACCCACGATTATCTCCCTTCTCCCGTGCTAAGGTCTGGACTGAGACTGATTCTCGGCTCTGCCCATCTGACAGATGGAGACAGACTACTTGTCCATACAGCAGTATGGCATTTCCTAAGCCATTCCTACTGGCTTGCACTATCTTTTTAATTCAAATATCCACTTCTCCTCACTAAAAAAGCAAAAAAAAATAAAAAATAAAAAAAAATTTTTAAAAGCTCTACTAGATTCCTTTTGACTTTTATTATTCTCTTCTCAAATATTTGAGACCTAATCACTTAGACTCCAATTGAATTTGACTTTTCCAGATTTTCATCAAATCACTTGATATTTTCTATCTAATAGTGAACACTGCATTTTTAAAAGCCACATCACCTGGCTCCTTGATCTTAGTGACATTCTAAAGATTCACTTGAAAACACAGAGTTTTTCCAGCACAAATGTGAACTCATTTGATTCTGTTAGTCACCCTACAAAGGAGACAGGTAAAATGGGGATTATCATTGGTCCCACTTCTACTGATGAAGAAATGGAGGCTATGAAAATTCAAGTCACCTGTCCCAAAACATACTGCTGGTAAAGGAAGTAGCCCAAATTTATGTAACACCATGACACACCACACTTCTTCTCAAAGACCTATTACAGACGACATCCATTATGGTGAAACATTTGGAATAACTTTTAGGTAACACTTATTTGTAACGGAAATAGACATTCTGAAGAATCAATACTAAATCAGGATATCAAATAGATGGCATCATAATCTTGGTCCCACTGAAGGTATTCATCTATAGGTTTTATTATTATTATTATTTTAAATTTAGGAACATGGACACTTTTATTATAGTAACTTTTTTAGGATGACTGTGTTTTGGGGCATTTCTTTGAAATAGCACCTTATTAATCATGAATGGAGTCTTGATTTTTATTTTAATCATGTGCCCAGACATGGACGGAAAAATGGAGAAACTTCCAGATTCTTGTGGCCAACTTTTTATCCCGTTATTAAAAGAACTCCTTTCTTGTGAGGCATCATAAGGTAGAAAGAGGACTCTCCTGGCTGCGAAGTGAGACAGAAGGACTCAAGCCACTTCGCCTGAGGCCTTTCCTAGTCCTACCTTCGTTTAAACACACACACTCACAACCTCTTTTGATTTACACTGCTGTAGCCCAACTGTTTGGGAAAGCTGATGTTGTGGAATCCCTAAGTCATCTGTGACCTAGGTCACTAAAGACAGGAGCAATTTAGTAAAAGTATTAATTGAAACTCTCCTGACAAGACCTGCTCCTTCAGATAAAGTTACATATCAAACCCACACAGGCCGCCAGGCTATTCTGAGCAGGCTGAGATTTTCAATATCTCATAAACAGGCCCTTCAATCACTACAATCTAATAAGGCTATAATCATCATTGACACTATAATGATTAAAATGAATAAAACCCATTAAGAAAAGTCATGTTGAGTTATTAAAAGTTTCGCTCTGTGTGATATGTAATCTTTTATCCATTTTTTATGATGAAATCTGTAACCATCTATCCACAAAAGACCATTAATTTACTGCTCTGTGGATGTTACCATGCTCTTTAGTTTAACAGCTTATCATTGATTTCTTGAGGGAGATATTATATTTGGAGAAATACACATGGAACAAAAGCCCGAATGTTGCTGTAAATTTCCCACTGACAGAATGATCAAAGTATTTGGGTCTGGTCTGCCGCTCGCTCGGGGCTAGGGAACAAGTTTTCTAGAGCAGAGCAAGCCCTCTGGCTACCAGGCAGCAGATACATGTTTTCAGGCATCACAAATGCTTCTAAGGAAAGGTCATGTGCACCATGGGGGGAGTGGGCAACAATAAAATATCCATTAACCAGAGCCTAGTTAACTGGCTTATTGGCATCTATTAGAAACAAATTGCAAACAAAACTGATCCTATTATAAACTTCTCCTCCTCCCCTCGGTCAAGGGCAGTCTCTGATTGGCTCAGAAGAGGCCCCAACAAATACAGCGTTGTCAGATGGCTCCTTTATTTGCAAGGAGAAGATTGGGTTTCTGCCAGCAGCAGTCTCCAGCCTTGACTAGCAGAGAACTACAGAGTTGGGAGGGATATGTGGCCCCGTCCCACAGAAAGAGCACTGGAAAGGTGACTAATGTACTCCGGCCAGCATTCTTTCAACAGGGACTTTTTCCCCTAAGCAAACAGCAATAAAAAAGTCTGAATAGAAGAATGTGGACACAGTGCTGAGCTAAGTGGTGGGGGAGCCCGATTCTTAATGTGTACTTTTTCTTATAACAAACTCTGCTTCAATATCTTTACTGCTCATCTCCTATTTAATCTTATTAACAGTAAAACCTAAAAAGATTCTGTGAAGCCAAGAAGAGGGTGTTGTCTTTGAAGGCATTCTTCATTTTTCCTGAAATGATTAATAAATCCATTTGCTAGCCTTCTCTGGCTGCCTGTCACTGAACAGAATTGCCAGTGTTTTCCAGCAGGTAAGGACAAGACCCACACCACAAGACAAAAAATGGTGGGCTTATGTTTTATTAGATTTCCTTATTTTCCAGATTTGCTTCCATCACTGAGGTCCTGCTGGGTTTGGGGGGCTTTTTTTCCACCTTATCTAAATAACATCAGGTTATAAACGTCATTCATAACATACTGTCTCTTTCACTAAGGGAAGCCTGTTTTTACGAAAATAATCAAATATTCTTTATAATGCTCCCCTTTAAACAATAACAAATTCCATTTGTAAGGCTGAAGTATAGTTCAAAGCGCAGCTAACAGACATCGATTTTTATCAATCTTTGGAGAGTTAATTTAAGCCTACACCATTCCATCATGTAAGACAAAATGGTTGCTAAATGAAATTAAAAGGCAAATTCACCAAGAATAAAAAGGAAATCGTTCTTTATATAACACATCATTAACCTGTGGAAATAACTGCCTCGAGGCATGATTGAGGCTAACAGGTTAGTAAAAATTTGTAAATCATGTAATACTTCTACAGATACGAATGGCATTAGCGATTCTGATCTCTAACAAGGCTCACATTTCTGTGCACACACTCGTACCGCAATTGGAGTCAGGAGGACACTTCACAGGCCGTTGCCATGCTTTTGCGAAGTTGGTGACACATAAACAGAGCGGTATCCCTTGTACATACAATTAACGTTTTCTGCTGTTCTCATACCTTCCTCTCACTTTTAACGATATTGATGTCAACTGTGGTTCAATTGGGTGAATTATTTGTCCATTTCCATGAGGCAAGCCTTTATTTCCCCTCACTTTTTGGGAGGAGGTGATCAAGACGAAATGCAGTATAAATGGTCATTTGACTATGTCTAAAGGCCCTTAAGAGAATTACAAATTTACTTAAGCATTCTGATCAAAAAGGACTGATATCTCGAAGAAAATTGTGTGCGTGTGTGTATCTGTATATAACATAAAGTAAAAAGCCAGAGTGGGGGATAAGGAAATATGGAAGAAATTACTTCAGTACATCAAAGAAGGCTCCTTTTAGTCTATCTTCAGAGAAGGTGAAATTGACTGTTAAAATACCTATAAAAAATGTAAAGACATTCATGAATTTTAATTTATCATCATGGTATTAAAAATATAGCTCTTTCTAACCACGGAGGCACTGAAGATTTTGTGACATGAAAGTTTTCCTGGTGTTAATTTGAGCCTTTAATTAATTATAACCTTTTAGAAGGGGGCTGTATAACTGCCAACAACAACAAAAAAAAGGTTACGTAGAGATGATGAAAAAATAAGACTCATTGCAGATTTTTAGTGAAGCTGCACATTGGTGAACTGTAGTTCTCAAGTGATGAGTCAGCACTTCTGTGATTCCAGGTGGAAAGAGCAATAAAATCTTGCTGAGTTTAGTTATTGAAATTATATGGTTTCATAAACAGTATAATGTTGTTCTCAGCAGGTAAATGTTATATTTTAGTGACATCTATATCATAACACATACAAATTCTCAAGCTCAAGGTCAACAGAGCCTTCTTCAATATGAGCAGCTGGAGCCCAGCACTGAGGCTGGAAATGAATAATTCAAGCTCTGAAGTGCTGAGGGCGTGGGAAGAGAAACTGAGATCACAGTAACTTATTAATTAGGAAAAAAGATATTTTCCTGGTAGGCCATTTGGAGGTATAGGAAACGTGCAGGTGTAAGTGAGCGAGAACGTTGTATAGGTGACTAAGCTTTCTAATGAGGTAACAGAACGGAGTGAAGATTTTGCTGTAATGAAGACGCAAGCCTGCTGTAGAAATGAAGCGCTTTGGATTTCAGCTTTAACTGTGTTAAAATACAAGTCAAGTGCTCCTTAATTAGAACCAATATACTCCTGTTCACCTGATCACCTTTTAGCCCAGGTAACCACATTTGTACATCTAAACTCCCTCCTGAACTTATTAACTTAAAAAAAAAAAAAAGCCTGAAGAGACTAACTTTGTTTGGGTTGTTACTAAATCAGCTTTGTTTCATTGAAAAGCCTGCTCATTAGCTGTAATCCTACCAGCTGTTTTCCCTTAGAGCCTCTGCAGGTCTGCTGCCAAGACTGGTGTGGAGATTTTCGCTTGGATAAATGGCACATTACTGCTCCTCTTTCAAAATGTCTCTATACCACAGGGTGACTATAGTTAATAACAATGTACTATACACTTGAAAATTAGAAAGAGAATAGATTTTAAGTGTTCTCACCACAAAAAAAATAAGTATGTGAGGCCATGGATATGTTCATCGACTTGATTTAGCCATTCCACAATGTATACATATTTTGAATGTCATGTTGCACACCATAAATGCATACAACTTTTATTTACCAATTAAAATTCATTAATTTAATTAAATCTCCCTCATGTGTGAACCACTTAGTAATTTACAAAGCACTTTCCTTTGCATCAAATTGTATCGAATCCTCACAGCAAATTCTGTGATAGACAATCTCTATTTTACAGATGATAAAACTAAGATTCAGAAAAGCTGATTCATTCCTTAAGGTTAAACAGGTAATTGTTGAAGTCCAGGAACACATTTAGGTCTTCTCTCTCCAAATCTGCTTCTCTCCTTACTACACCAAACTTCACACTAGGAATCTTGAGCACTGCATGATGCTCAGTAGCCATTGTAAAGTCATAACATAATAGTTTATCATTGCTAAACCTTTTATGGGTTGTGTTTCTTTAGACGTTACAGAAGAAAGTGTTTTAAGAGCCGCTGCTCATTTGCTCTGGTTATCCCAAGACAAACAGTGTGGGCAATGGGAGCTAACCTGACTGGTGGTCTGCCCAGTAGTTATTCCCTCTGCCTTTCTTTCTTGAGAGAACCCTGATTTTGTTTGGAGATCTCCCTTTCTCTATGTAATTCACAGTAAAGCCTCAATAGCCCAAGCCACGCAAGGTAATGCTGTGTTCTGTCAGTGACTGGTTTAGGAAGGAGCATGTGACACAATTCTGGCCAGTGAAACTCAAGAGAAACTACCAGAGGCCTTCTCAGGAAAGTTTCCTTAGTTTTAAAGAGAAGCACATTAAGAAACACTCCCTCTTCTTTTTTTTTTTTTTTTGAGACAGAGTCTTGCTCTGTTGCCTAGGCTGGAGTGCCGTGGCATGATCTTGGCTCACTGCAATCTCTACCTCCCAGGTTCAAGTGATTCTCCTGCCTCAGCCTCCCGAGTAGCTGGGATTATGGGCACGCATCACCACACCTGACTAATTTTCGTATTTTTAGTAGAGATGGGGTTTCACCACGTTGGCCAGGTTGGTCTCGAACTCCTGACCTTAAGTGATCCACCCGCCTTAGCCTCCCAAAGTGCTGGGATTACAGGCGTGAGCCACCGTGCCCAGCTGACCCTCCCTCTTCTTTTAATGGGTAGCATCATCTCATGACCATGAGAAGAGCTAGCCTCAGGAAGAAGCTGATCCGCTGAGAATGACAGAGATGGTGGGGAGCCAGGTCCTTGATGAAAAGCTGATGGATTCATCAACCCTAGAGCCACCATATCCTGGGACTTCTTGTTACAGAAGAAAATAAAATTCCCTTATTGTTTAAAAAAGTTGAGTCAGAGTTTCCTGCTACTTACAGCCAAGCATCTAACAGAAAATATGTCCAGGTGAATAAGTTGGACATGTATCTCAATTTAAGGCCATTTAAAGTTATGCTACAATCAGCTGAAAAGATCTTAAATTGCTTAACAATTGTAGGATACTATTATATCCATTAGGTGCTCCAGCTTTCCTAAAAATATACTTATTTTTATTTTCACAAATAAAAAGCACCCAAAAGACCATATATAAAATCATCTCATATATTAATAACAATACATGATTATAAATCTGGTGATCAGCATAATAAAATGGTTAGAAACCTATTAGTTGAAAGCTTGGATAATATATATAGTCTTGAAAAACCCTTATAATTCTAAATCTTATGATGGAGAAAATTCTTATACTGATATATCAAGCTGTATCATCTGTTAACATCACAAAGATGTTTGTGGTAACTCATGGAGTCCCCACAATGACACCTAAGATGAGCCAGGCTCAAAAACATAATTAGGATTTACAGTCGCGCTGAGAAAAATGTTCTACTATGTCTTCCTTGTGAAATATAGTAATATAAAAGGATGCAATGTAAACCATATTTCGGGAGAGAGTAACAAAGAGGTAAAACAAAAATGGAGTGGTTACACATCTGAGATCCACATATCCTTACATGTGTGGGAATGCTATCAATGAAGAATACCTTGAATCAGGAATGTGTGTGCTCTCCATTTTATCGTCAACAAGTCTCAGGAAATTTAACTAGTTTGAGATAAAGGTAATTTTCCCTAGCTCCTGTGTATACTAGATCAATATTTCTCAGGGCCTGTTAGATGTTAAAAGACGTGCTCACCTCCCCCCACTCCCCCCACCACCCACAATAAAGGGAGGGTCTTGGTGTGGGTTTCCCTAGAAATAGGGCCTGAGTCAAAGATTGAAGTGCAAATAGTTTACTTAGGAGGCGATCCCGGGAAACACCAATAAAAGAGTGGGGAAGTGAGGCCAGGAGGGGAAGGGAGCCAGTATGGGAAGTTTTATCAAGCCAGTTTCCACTCTCGGCTGCAGGAACTCAGCCCTGATTTTTGTGATACAGGCACTTTTCAGTCAGTTGGGTCAGAATCAGATTGAGATGGAGTTAGAAGTGCCAAAGTTTCACTGGAGAGTAACAGCTGTGAAAGAGGAGAAGGGGGAAGCAGGCCTAGACAGGAAGAGCTGTCAGACCATCAGACAGAGCGGGCAAAGTCTCTGCCAGCTCATTGACAGCTCCACAGTGAAGACAGCTTGTAGGAGGAATTCTGCCCTACTGGGAAACTCTGGAAAGCATCAGGGAACATGCTTCAGTTTCCTAACTGAGAGACAACAGGGAAACATATCTGACACCTGCCTGTCCATCTTTGGTTGAACATTGCTTTTGAGGTGAGGGACGTTAACTATTTTGTTCTTTCAGCTTACCTGTTAACAGGTTGAGTGGACTCCCATCGGCCCCCCTACAACCATCAAAAAGCAAAAAAAAAAAAAAAAAAAGACTTCAGACAAAGAATTGTAGGTGTTCATAGAAAGCAGCCTTCAAAGTGTACAGGTATGTGCTGAGAGGACATGGATGTGGTGCAGACAGCATCTGCTACATAGAGCGAAACATACTGCATTCCTTATCCTCTGCTTGCTAATTTAGAATATACTTTACCATATTAAAGGCTCTGAGAAGACCTGCCTCAGAAACTTGTATAGGTTGGATTAACCTCAATCAGCACTTCCAACGTGCATCCAGCAGAACTAGTGAGCGGCAGGTTTCACACTGGGATAAAGCCGCTCCAAATGGGTCAATAGTAGTCATACAAAGGAGGTCAATGATGATGCCAAGACCTATCTAGTTGGAGTCAATTCCTCCCCTGCTGATGGCCCAACTCATATTTTCATTGCAGGCTATGACATAAGTTGCTGGTTAGCCAATAAATGGTCTACTCTGAGTCAGCGTCCAACCTTGATCTGTGCGTACTTGGAGTTTGGGGGCAATTAACATTGTTTGCATGAAGGATAATATTGTTTGCGTGAAGGATAATCTGGGACAATTCTCTGGGAATTTTATTTTGGAAATATGTAGAAATATAGGAAATTAACAGGAGGAGTAGAAACTTAAAGGATGCATAAAGAGAAGCCTTGAGGCAGTGTTGGAGTTATGAGGGGAAGGAGAGAAGGGGCTGTGAGGGATCTTGGCAAACTGAAATTATGATTCAGCAAAAGGTATTAATTTTTTTTTTTTGAGATGGAATTTCACTCTTGTTGCTTAGGCTGGAGTGCAATGGTGCAATCTCAGCTCACTGCAACATCAGCCTCCTGGGTTCAAGCAATTCTCCTGCCTCAGCCTCCCAAGTAGCTGGGATTACAGGCATGAGCCACCACACCCAGTTAATTTTGTATTTTCAGTAGAGACAGGGTTTCTCCATGTTGGTCAGGCTGGTCTCAAACTCCTGACTTCAGCCTCCCGAAGTGCTGGGATTACAGGCGTGAAGCACTGTGCCCGGCCAAAAAAGTATGAATTTTTAAAGGATAAAGTAGATTTTAAAAGAATAAGTGCATTGCCAAGTGCAGTGGCTCATGTCTGTAATCCCAGCACTTTGGAAGGCTGAGGCAGGTGGATCATGAGGTCAGGAGTTCAAGACCAGCCTGGCCAAGATGATGAAATCCCATCTCTACTAAAAAATAAAAAAATTAGCTGGATGTGGTAGCACCTGCTTGTAGTCCCAGCTACTTAGGAGGCTGAGGCAGGAGAATCACTTGAGCCCGGGAGGTGGAGGTTGCAGTGAGCCAAGACTGCACCACAGCACTCCAGCCTGGGCGACAGAGTGAGACTCTGTCTAAAAAAAAAAAAAAAAAAAAATTAGAATAAGTGCATTGTAGCTAGTTTCAATCAGAGACAAAGAAGAACAGATACCCAGGTTGCTGAGTCATACCACTGGTGGAACTCCAGAGTAAAGATCCATACACTCCCAGTCCTTGGGCCATTGGGACCACCTTAGATCCAGAAACAACCTCCCGTTCTGGACTTCGATTTCTGGCCCTGTTTCCACTATGCTCTTGGGATTCTGTGAACATTCCTGTTAATCCTCACATAAACTGTCTTTCCTGAGCTTGCTTGAGTAGATCAGTGTTGCTTGCAACTAAACAAGTTTTGTAAATCAGAGGTCAACGAGGGCCTGCTAACAGGTCCATCTGTCAAGCAATACCTGTGACCAGGAAAGGGGCTTTGACAGACCAGGGAGAAAAAGTAGAAGAGAGAAAGGCATGCCGGGTGATATTTCTGTTGAAAACTCATGAAACAGGATGGGATTTCTATTTCTAGTCTCAGTAGTGGGAAGCTTCCACGCTGGTTTCAGACAAAAGCAAAGGCAGTCAGGTTGACAAAGTGGTTTCTGAAGAAAACTTTATCAACTCTATTAGTTCTTGCCCTAGTTCCCTGTTTTTTCACTCAGCAACCTGAGCTGAGGCTCCTAAAGCAGAGAATGGTATAGTTTGGAGAACTAAGACTGGGGAGTAGGGCGGGAAATAAAATGAGTCAGGGGGTTGGTGGTGGATGCGGAAGATGACCTTTGCCTAAGTGGAAGTCATCTTCACAGTGTATTTTCCTACACAGTCAGGATTCTCTCTAACAGAAATTTACTTTCAAATGGCATAGTGGGAAGAAGTCGGATACTGGCCTCACACAGACTCAGGTTCAAATCCCACCACCACCACTTTTAATGTGTGACATGATGGCAAATTACTTAACTTCTGTGAGCCCCAGTCTTGTTATCTGTAAATGAGAAGAGTCATATCTATCTACAGTATTATTTTAATAGCCAAATAAAATGCATGAAACACAATCAGTTATAAATATGTATTTTCCTAATAGGAAAGGAGGTCACTGGGAAGTCTGCATTGCCTATGCCTCTCGAAATCAGCTTTATTAACCTGTAACCTAGTTCTGATTAGAATGGGATAGAACTTACGAATTTTATTCAATACATATTCTGTGTGGTAGACATAGTGCACAAAGCTACCTCGAATCTTAGGATTTGCAGATGCCAGAGTCTGAGGGACTTTGGGTATAACTCCCTATCCCTTCTTTCATGGGTGAAGAATCCAGGGTCAAGAGGGGTGACGTGACTTGCCCAGGTCATGCAGCCAGTTACCTGCAGAGCCAAGAGGAAGCTGGTGCTGTAGGAAGCTGGCTTTCCAGACTTCCCATTCAGTGTTCTTCCCATCAGAACTTCAGAACTTTCTGGTTTTCTTAACCTTAGATCAAGTTCTCTATTCACACAAAATACATCAACCCAGAATTTCTTTTGTTTTTCTCCATGGTAAATCTAAAAACACTTTTTGTTATAGACTCACAGGTGTGACTCTTGGGCATGGCATGCTCTTCCCACTCTTTGAAGTGCTCTTCCCCACTCCCGGCTTCACTATCCCCTTCTCAAGTTTGGGTTAGGGGTCCCTTCTTAACTCACCTCAATTATCACATTCTCACTATGGCACTGTTACTGTCGTCTCCTCCTCTTGACTGCCCTCCCTGAAGTCCTAAATCTGGTTCCTCCAAGACACGTTGGTTGAACGAATTTTTTTTTTTTTTTTTTTTTTAGATGGAGTCTCACTCTCTCACCAGGCTGGAGTGCAGTGTTGCAATCTTGGCTCACTGCAACCTCCACATCCCGGGTTCAAGTGATTCTCCTGTCTCAGCCTCCTGAGTAGCTGGGACTACAGGCTCATGCCACCACACCCAGCTAATTTTTGTATTTTTAGTAGAGATGGGGTTTCACCGTGTTAGCCAGGATGGTCTCGATCTCTTGACCTTGTGATCCACCCACCTCAGTCTCCCAAAGTGTTGGGATTACAGGCGTGAGCCACTGCACCTAGCCAATTGGATGAATTTTTAAATGTATGTTATGAATGTTGAAATAGAAGCTTATTGGAAAAGGTTAGAATAACCCTAAATGTTGAGGTAAATAAAACTACTCTTTGATATCAGTGATTTCTCTACCAAGAACATGTAGAGTAATACAAGTAGGTCAATACACTGACAACCTCTGGAGAACAATGGTCCAGTCTAGCCAGAGTCCTTAATGTGGGGATGGAGTGAAAGCCCCAGAGCACGGGAACAGAATAAGTCATTTCCAAGTTCTGTATTTCAACTTCCCTGTCTGTAAAGGTGTAGCAAGGAAGGTAGCTTAGATAATGATGATGATTATTTCAGATGGAGTTTGGCTCTTATTGCCCAGGCTGGAGTGCAATGGCATGGTCTCAGCTCCCTGCAACCTCCGCCTCCCAGGTTCAAGCAATTCTCTTGCCTCAGCCTCCCAAGTAGCTGGGATTATAGGCATCTGCCACCACACTCGGCTAATTTTTGTTATTTTTAATAATCGGCCTCCCAAAGTGCTGGGATTACAGATATGAGCCAGCACACCCGGCAGATTATTTTTAAAGTTACTTTTAGTTCTAAAATAGTGAAATGCTATATTCTAAGTACATTTAATTAAACTACAACTCTGCTAAAGGCTATGAAACTTCATTGTTGTTCTCAGATCAGATTGCAAAGAAATTACCCATCAATAATATGCTTCATAGCAGACTCTACTCTTAAGTGTCAGTCATAAAATCAGAAACCTTTGGAAATCTTAGAGCAAAATACACATCATTTACCTCTCTCTTTTTTAGAATCACTATTAGATTTAAAAACACATAAACATAAAAGGCTCTTATATCAATTTATTCATTTTTCTCTTCAAGTTTACTAAGCTCTTACTCAATGAATAGTGCAGCATCTGATTCCCAAGAAGGCCAATAAGAAGTTTATATCTGGTCAATGATACTGACAGGTCCCTGTATCAAGTAAAAAAAATTACTTTTGAGAGTGCAAAAAGCCTGGTGTCATTTACCTTTCTACCATAATTATTTGGGAGTGCTTTCAAAGCTAGAAGGAGAAAGCTAACTATACTGAACCAATATTTTGTTTTCGAGTTTGAAACAAAATCAAATGCAAAAGCATAGCAATCTGAGGTAAGCTGATCCCCTCTCTAGGGATAAAAGGAGAGTTCTCTTTTGAAAATGGTTTGCAAAACATCATACTAGCAGTACAGCTATAAGAGAAAAGACCTTGAAAGACACCCTCTTACCAGAGGACTGTTTATAAGATTCACAAGTGCATGTGCTCAAGCACGAGAAATGCCTTTAAGTTTCCCTTTATTATTTTCAAGAATACTCCTAAATTGGGTAGGGAAGCAAGAATCAAAGCCAGGAAATTCTCTTTTAATTTTTAGACACAGAGTGCAGTGGCATGATCATAGCTCACTGCAGCCTCCAACTCCTGGGCTTAAGTGATCCGCCAGCCTCAGCCTCCTGAGTAGGTGGAGCAACAGATGCGCACCACCATGCCCAACTAATTTTTTAAAAAAATATTTTTTGAGACAGGAGTTTCACTATATTGCCCAGGCTAGTCTCAAATTCTTGGCCTCAAGGGATCCTTAGCTTCAGCCTCAATTACAGAAATGAGCCACTGTGCCTGGCTAAAGCAGGGAAACTCTAAAAACATATGCTTAATGGGTGAAATCTTAGACTATCAAGCAGCCTGAGAAACAGGAGATTTTCTAGATACTATTGAACCATAAGGCAGTTAATAAGTGAAGAAATGTCTTTGGAGTTGAGAAAAAGAACATTGTGCAGCAACATCCTCATTTCTCTAGGGCAGAGCTGGGGAATTGACTAAATTAAAACTCAGGAAAGATCTGCTTAGTACAGATGTAGCTATCAATGATTCGTCAGTAATTGGTTGAAACCAGTCACTGTCCTCCATAATAATATTAAAAGATGGTCTACCCCTGATAACTCAGATGTAGTGGAAGTTAAACCAGGGAAACTTGGTAAGCATGAGACAAATGGAAGCACTGACAATTCCAACTAATTTAGCATATTGAACATCCTATGCGATTTTTACTATTTTTACATGTGCATTGTACATCAGATTGAAAATCAAACTGAAAAACATTCATTATGTTTGCACTGTGTGTGCGTGTGTGTGTGTGTGTGTGTGAAAGAAAGAGAGTTCTGGAGTGGAAAGATGAAAAAGTGGAAGCACTTACTTAAAGACTTACACCACAGATTTAAAGGAATTTAAAAGAATGCACAATATTGAGCTAAGACAATCAAACACAAAAGATATGCTAAAATTTCATTTATATGATTTACAACAGGACAAAGTAACCCATGATGTTAAGAGTTGGGACAGTGGTTAGCCTTGGGAAAGGGTTGTTGACTGTAAGGAAGGCAGCACATGGAGCTTTTAGGTGCTGTTGATAATCATCTTCTTAATGTGCTGCTTTCATAAATGTGCTCAATTTATAAAAATTCATCAAGCTGTACCCTTGTGATACGGGCACTTTTCAGAAAGTTGGGTCAGAAGCAGATTGAGATGGAGTTAGAAGTGCAAAAGTTTCACTAGAGAGTAACATCTGTGAAAAAGGAGAAGGGGGAAACAGGCCTGGGCAGGAGGAGTTGTCAGACCTTTGGAAAGAGTGGGCAAAGTCTCTGCCAGATCATCAACAGCTCCATAGTCAAGACAGCTCATAGGAGAAATTCTGCGGTAGGTGGAGATGACCTGGCCTTTGTAATAAAGTCTTGCTCAGTCATTGGCTGGGGCCGCCTTGACAAGGAGTGTCCTCAGCTCAAAAGCTGAAGTGGACCCAAAGTAGTTAACAGTGAGAGGCTCTCAAGTACCCTTACTCCTTGTAGCTGGGCAATTAGTTCTTTCTTAAAAGGGATTTGGGCACTATATAGTGCAAGAGACTAAATTGTGGCTATCTGAAAGTACAAAGATTAGCTGGGCGTGGTAGCACGCACCTGTAGTCCCATCTACTCGGGAGGCTGAAGCAGGGGAATCGCTTGAACCCAGGAGGCGGAGGTTGCAGTGAGTCGAGATCTTGCCACTGCACTCCAGCCTGGTGACACAGGGAGACTCCATCTCAAATAAATAAATAAATATTAATAACGTAATATATAAATACATGATATTATGCTTTAAAAGTTTACTTTTAAGAAAACAGAATGCACCATCCACTCCAGGTGTTCTCAACATCTGCTTGCACAGAACCCCAGGGTTATACACATTAAATCAAAGCATTCCATTAATGAAAAATGGAAAGATGATGATTTTTTTCCCACTTTCACAGAACAAAGAGCTAAGATAATGATAAGCTTTTCTTACTAAGCTTTTATCTCATAAATTCTTCTTAAATCTTTGACACATACTACTGAATGTCTGTATAAAAATAAGATGAGGCCAGGTGCGGTGGCTCATGCCTGTAATCACAGCACTTTGGGAGGCCAAGGTGGGTGGATCACGAGGTCAAGAGATGGAGACCGTCTTGGCCAACATGGTGAAACCTCGTCTCTACTAAAAATACCAAAATTAGCTCGGCGTGGTGGTGCTCACCTGCAGTCCCAGCTACTCAGGAGGCCGAGGCAGGAGAATCACTTGAACCCAGGAGGCAGAGGTTGCAGTGAGCCAAGATCGCACCACTGCACTCCAGCCTGGTGACAAAGCGAGACTCCATCTCAAAAAAAGAAAAGAATACGATAATATCTAACCTAGGACAAAATTACATATTTTGTCATATCAGCATTTCATGAGATTCCACAAAGGGCACCATGACATTCAGGTGTCCCACCACAGGAACAAGATTGAGGATCAACAAAGCTAGTTGGAAATAATGGATGCCAGAACTCTAAGGAACCCACAGAAGATCAGTTCTCAAATCACCAGCCACTGGGGAGCAAATGAGCCAACCTCGAAAATGACAAGCAGTTATGGTGCTACGTGTCTCCCGTGTGTACTGGACACTGTGTTGCATGGGGCTCCTCATCTTGGTAAGTCCTCTGCTTGTTCCCTTAAGTTCAGTTTGAATTTACCTGTATGCTTAGTCTGTTTCTGCCTACATGTGTTTCACTAGTCTGCCAATCTTAGTATCAGAGACACCCAGGCCTAGATCTTAATCATGCCCTCTGGATTCCAACACATACACACACAGACACACACACAGACACACACACACACACACACTCCTTTCCAACTATCCTCTCTGAACTTTGCCACTCATAACCTCTTATCCCTCACATCATACTCTCTGTTTGACCCACCAACCTGGCCTCTTTCCCAGACCAAGGCCCTCTAGGCTTGCCCTGTCTTGCAGCCACTCTGGTGGTAAAATATGTTAGGTATGAGAGCATTTTTTAGAAGTTCATAATAGAGCCAAGTATGTGTAGCAGAATATATATATATATAAATTCTCCCGAGAATAGGAAGAAATAGCAATCATTTGAGGGTCATATAATCAGAAATGCAAATATATGAAAGCGTATGAAATATATGAAAAAATACATGAAACAATGGTCTTTAAGACATTGGAGATAAGTCAATGAAGAACAGTGAACCCTGAAAGATGGGCAACGTACAAGACGAGCCTTTCAATTACCTTAGTCTACTACCTGCAGAGAGTTTCCAGGCTGTGGCATAGGGAGGGGAAACCCAGGAAACGCCCAAAAATCTCCCCAGGCTGGGGAGAGCCTGGAATACAGGGAGGTCAAGGTGGCTAAAGAACACAGGGCAGAGTGCCAGAGAAGAAAAAAACTGCACGGAGAACTTCACAGATTTGTGGAGGAACTGCCCCCAAGTTTTCAGCAAAGTACTGATTAGGGCATGTTGATGAGGAAATCACCTGAGGCCAGGAAAAGAAGCACCTGAGAGGATTTGAGGAAACAATCTCCAGAAATCATTTGGGGCCAGGAATTGTTTCTGTTCCACCAGCCAGAGTGAAGAACCTCATAATTCAAAGGACATTTGGTAGAGTTCTCAAAGAAGTTTTCCTCAGTAGTGGGGCAAGGTCAGTGGTGAGGCAAAAGCTCTGGTCTTGCCTTTAAAAAAATTAAAAATAAGACCTGAAAGAATCAGACTGTTCCAAGTGACTTAACTCCCTCCCAGAACAAAGCTGAAGAACATGTATAGGAATACAAAAATATCTAGCACCCAATAAGATAAAATTCATAATGCCTGGCATCCAAATAAAAATTACTAGACACACAAAGCAGCAGAAAAATGTGACCCATAATGAAGAGAAAGATCAACCAATTGAAACTGACCCAGAAATGACACAGTTGATAGAATTAGTAAACAAGGAGTTAAAAAGTTATCATAATTGAATTACATATGTTCAAGAAACTAGAAGAAAGACTGTGCATGAAAGACTAATAAATTTGAAATATTTTGTTTGTTTGTTTGTTTGTTTGTTTGAGACAGAGTCTTGCTCTGTCTCCCAGGCTGGAGTGCAGTGGCAGGATCTCAGCTCACTGCAAGCTCCGCCTCCCAGGTTTACGCCATTCTCCTGCCTCAGCCTCCCGTGTAGCTGGGACTACAGGCACCCGCCACCTCGCCCAGCTAGTTTTTTGTATTTTTTAGTAGAGACGGGGTTTCACCGTGTTAGCCAGGATGGTCTCGATCTCCTGACCTCGTGATCCGCCCGTCTCAGCTTCCCAAAGTGCTGGGATTACAGGCTTGAGCCACCGCACCCGGCCGAAATATTTTTTTTAAGCTGCAAACCAGGATGTCTGAATAAAGTCTGTACTTAATAGTACTATACCAATGCTAATTTCTTAATTTTGATAAATACATCATGATAATATAAGAAGTTAACTTTTAAGTAAATTGGGTACAGAGTGGGAACTGGGAACACTCATTACTATCTTTTCAGCTCTTTGTATTTTTGTAAATTTAAAATCATTTCAAAATAAATTTTGTAAAGTGACAAAACAAAGCATCATGTGCCAAGAAAAGAATATCTAAATCAAATTTCTAGAAATAAAAACTGCAATATCTGACATGAAAAATATGCTGAATGGGATTAACAGTAATTGCTGAAGAAAGAATTCATGAACTTAAAGACACAGCAGTCTTTAAAATAAAATACCAAGATTTGAGCTGGGAGCAGTGATTCACGCCAGTAACCTCAGCACTTTGAGAGGCTGAGGTGGGTGGATCACCTGAGATCAGGAGTTCGAGACCAGCCTGACCAACATGGTGAAAACCTGTCTCTACTAAAAATACAAAGATTAGCTTGGCATGGTGGTAGGCACCCACGTACTTGGGAGGCTGAGGCAGGAGAATCGCTTGAACCTGGGAGGCAGAGGTTGTAGTGAGCCGAGATCGTGCCACTGCATTCCAGCCTGGGTGATAAGAGCAAGACTTCATCTCAAATTAAAAAAAAAAAAATTAGAAATAAAATACCAAGATTTTAAAAACTAAAAGAAAAGAGCATCAGGGAATTTTATGACATCTTCAAGAGCCTAATATACATGTGACTGGAGTTTCTGAAGAAAGAAGGGAGGGCTGAAAAAATATTTGAAGAAGTGATAAAATTTTTTTTCAAATTTCATTACCCACAGATCCAAGAAGTTCAATGAACCCAAAGCACAAGAAACGTGAAAAACACTACACTAAGTCATATCACAATCAAATTGCATAAAATCAGTGATAAAGTAAAATACTAAAATAAAGAGAAAAATGTTAAACTTATTCAGAAAATATGGGTAAATATACAGGACATTTACTAAGAACCTACTATGAGCCAGGTGCAGTGGCATGCCTGTAATCCCAGCACTTTGGGAGGCCGAGGTAGGCGGATCACGAGGTCGGGAGTTCAAGACCAGCCTGACCAACATGATGAAACCCCGTCTCTACTAAAAATATCAAAATTAGCGGGGCGTGGTGGCGTGTGCCTGTAATCCCAGCTACTCGGGAGGCTGAGGCAGGAGAATCACTTGAACCCGGGAGGTGGAGGTTGCAGTGAGCCAACATCAAGCCACTGCATTCTGGCCTGGGCAACAGAGTGAAGACTCTGTCTCAAAAAAAAAAAAAAAAAAAAAAAAAAAAAAAAAAAAAAAAAAAAAAAAGAACCTACTATGGTCCAGTGCTCAAAATATTTTTCTTTTCCTTTCTTTTCTTTTCTTTTTCTTTTTCTTTCTTTCCTTCAGACTAGGAGGTCTAGGAGATGCTACATAAGTTTTTACCTTGGACCCTTGGTTCTTTGAACTCCAAAGATGTATGCTAGTCAAATAACTTTTTCATAAATCAAATGCCCTCCTTGCCTTGAAGAAAGTTATAGTCTAGAAATTAGTAAAACTACTTAGTATGTAAGCTTTTAGACTTACATTTTATTTTTCTTGAAGATGCCTATTACTAAGCATGCCTAAATATAGCATGTTTAAAGTTGCTTACAGATAAAGTTTCACAAGTGAAAAATAATTTTTTAATCATTATGAACCTGTTTTGAAGGGAAAGGAGTTCCGAAGCTGATTGTAGTTGGTAACTGTATTCAAAGAGGGAAGGAGAAGGGATATCTGAAACTGAAGGGAAGGAAGATTTCCAAACTCAAGGCTTTTGATATTTTTAAAAGTACAAGTGTGAAGAGATGGAAAGTCATCACAGTGTGAGTGTGACTGTGTGTGTGTGTGTGTGTGTGTGTGTGTTGGAACAGACAGATTTTAGTTTCGAATTTTCTATTATCCACTTCTACAAATGTATCCAAGGATTTGCTTATACCAAATATACTTCTGTGTTTGTGAACAACACTGATGATATTAGAAATGTTCCATTTGGATGTTCAGCATGGGAGTGTGCTGCCTGCTGAGAGGGACTTTTCAGCATGCCACTTGGTATATATTTGGATTACATAATCACAAACGCCTAGCCTCTGTCTTTCCCTCTGCCTCTCAGCCTCCCTTTCTTTTCATATATTCCTCTCCCTTACTGTTGATCAGTGCATCACTTCAAAAAGAAAAAAACAAAAAGCTTGAACCAGGAGGATTTCTGTTCACTTTGGCAGTTCCAGAACTCGTTATCCCTCAATTGACCACTGGAGACTCTGCTGCTATATATTTAAATCACCCTAGGCATTAGCTGGGGATGGATTTATCATGAAACTTTTATAATACAGAGGGCCACAGGGAATAGAGTGCTTTTAAATGTCTCTTCTTCTGCAGGCAAGTGATAACTTCACTCTTTGGTGAGTCCCTGTTGCTTTACTATTACACTCAGATGTTTTCATTCCAAGAGGAAAATATTATGACTGAACATAAAGTTTTAGTATTTGAGATGGTTGGATTGCACACCAGGTAGTTGGATCTTTTTTTCTACATTTAATGTCTTCTACAATCAGTTATATTTACTGCTTCTGATTCCAACTAGTCCCCACGCTAAATGAAAAAAGACTTGGAAACCTACATAGTTTGAGTTTTAAAAAACTATTTTGTGCAAACTTCCATCCAGGACATAAATCCCTTCTACTGCCTTCTTAACAGCACCACCCTTCTCAAATGAATGAGAATAGTATTGGGGATTTATGTGAAATGCAAAATCAGGACTTGGACAAAAGATTGAGAACCAAGGGCTCCCCTAAGTAACAGAGGAGCCGAGGAAGCATGGCTAAAGTCTCTTCCCACTGCTGTCCTAAGTCAGAGCCTTTTAAAGAGCTTGAACAGCTATGGAAGTTCTTCATGTGGGGGAAGAACTTTGGAATAACCAATGAGAGTGTGAGGAGCCATTCTGAGCAACTGGAAACACTCAGAGTCCATGTGCTAATGAAAGAGCCAAACACCAAGCACTCCAGGGGCTGTGGGTTGTCCCATATGCCACTGCGGAGGAGGTGGATGCAGCCATGAATGCAAGATCACGCAACGTGGATGGAAGAGCTGTGGAACCAAAGACAGCTGTCTCAAGAAAAAGTTCTCAAAGACCAGGTGCCCACTTAACTGTGAAAAAGATCTTTGTTGGTGGTGGTAAAGAAGACACTGAAGAATGTCACCTAAGAGATTATGTTGAACAGTATGGGAAAATCGAAATATTGAAATCATGGCTGACCAAGGCAGTGGAAAGAAAAGAGGCTTGCTTTTGTAACCTTTGACAACCATGACTCCACAGATAAGACTGTCGTTCAGAAATACTCTCGTGGGAGTGGCCACACTGTGATGTTAGGAAAGCCCTGTCGGAGCAAGAGATGGCTGGTGCCTCATCCAGCCAAAGAGGTCAAAGTCATTCTGGAAGCTTTGGTGGTGGTCGTGGAGATGGTTTTGGTGGTCATGACAACTTTGGTCATGGAGGAAACATTAGTGGTTATGGTAGCTTTGGTAGCAGCCGTGCTGGTGGTAGATATGGTGGCAGTGGAGATGGCTATAAGGGATTTGGTAGTGATAGGAGCAATTTTGGAGGTGGTGGAAGCTACAATGATTTTGGCAATTACAATAATCAATCTCCAGATTTGGA
Organism: Theropithecus gelada; assembly: GCF_003255815.1. Taxonomy (NCBI): domain Eukaryota; kingdom Metazoa; phylum Chordata; class Mammalia; order Primates; family Cercopithecidae; genus Theropithecus; species Theropithecus gelada. The sequence continues at coordinate 85,478,048 of NC_037670.1, forward strand.
CCCATGAAGGGAAGAAACTTTGGAGGCAGAAGCTTTGGCCCCTATGGTGGTGGAGGCCAATACTTTGCCAAATCATGAAACCAAGGTGGGTGTGGTGCTTCTAGTAGCAGCAGTCACTATGTCAATGGCAGAAGATTTTAATTACTGACACCAACAAAGCTTGGCAGGAGAGGAGAGCCAAACAGGTGACAGGGAAGCTACCAGTTACAACAGATTTGTGGACTCAACCAAGCACTGTGGTGGCAGTGCCCAGCTGCTACAAAGAAGATATGTTTTAGACAATGCTCACGTGTACGCACAAAAAGCTCAAGGACTGTATTTGTGGCAGGTTATTTTAGTTTCTGTTCTGTTCTGTTCTGTGGAAAGTATAAAGCATTCTAACAAAAGTTTTTAATGCACCCATGCTATGGATTGCTAAATCTAACAGTCTGATCGTAACACTGAATACATGTCTTTTTTTAAATTAATAAAATAAAACTCTAGCTAGACATACAGTCTTCTTTCCTAAGAAGACTTGAAAGATATACACCAAAATATTGGCAATACTTCTTTCTGAGTGGTGGAATTAATTTTAATAATATTTATATTAATTAATTTATATTAATAATTAATACTAATATTTATTCTGAAATTATTTTTCTCAATTATAAAAGTAACATAGTTATCATTATACAAAATTAAGGGGAAAAAAGCTAAAAAGACTATAAACATTTTGAAGTATATCTTTCTGAAATTTTTAAAAATTAAATATAACTTTTTCTTATTATAAATATATCTATTCAATGTTGAAAATTTTTAAATATAGATAAGCAAGTAGAAAAACATTTATTGAATGATTTTTATTTTCTTTCTTTTGCTTATTTTACAAGTTTTCAACAATGAGTATACATTGCTTTGGAGTACAAAAGAAAAAATGTATTGATCAGCCGGGCACAGTGGCTCATGCCTGTAATCCCAGCACTTTGGAAGACCGACATAGGCGGATCACTTGAGGTTGGGAATTCAAGACCAGCCTGGCCAACATGGTGAAACCCTGTCTTTACTAAAAATACAAAGATTAGCTGGATGTGGTGGCGTACATCTGTAATCCCAGCTACTCAGGAGGCTGAGGCAGGAGAATTGCTTGAACCCGGGAGGCAGAGGTTGCAGTGAGCCGAAATCGTGCCACTGCACTCCAATCTGGGCAAGAGAGTGAGACTCCATCTCAAAACAAAATAAAACAAAACCAGTGTCTTTGTGAGAGCTGAGGTACAGACAGTTGGAAGCCAGCTGTGTGGGCCAGATCTGCAGATATTGGCCAGGGTAGAAATGAGTTTTGGTCTCCTGAAATCTTTAGAGGCTTTCAGTGGTTGCGGGTAAAAATGAATTCTGAAATTATCTGAGTAAATTTCATGAAGTATACCTGGTAAATTACCAATAAAACTTAACAGAGTTCATCTCATATCTGGAGACCTTTAAAGCTGCTATTATAAACTCTACTGATGAAGGACTTTCTTATTGATTCCAATCATTATTGGCTCAGCCCACCCAACAAAAAAATAAATATGCATTTCAACCCTTGAGAAAACATATTTCAGAACCCCACCAATTTTATGAGACAAGCCTAAGAGATGGAAGTATTTATTCAAAGTCCCATTGTGATTTTTCAGGAGACCTGCTTCAATCAGGAAGAGCTCTGCAATCCAGAAAACTCCAGAGCAGCAGTGATTCACGCAACCTAGCCACAGTCATGTGGTCTGATTAAAAAGATGCTCCCAGGCCAGGTGTGGTGGCTCATGCCTGTAATCCCAGCGCTGTGGGAGGCCGAGGTGGGTGGATCACCTGAGGTCAGGAGTTTGAGACCAGCCTGGCCAAAATGGCAAAACCCTGTCTCTACTAAAAATGCAAAATTAGCCCAATGTGGTGGCACACATCTGTAGGAGGCTAAGGCAGGAAAATTGATTAAACCTGGGAGGCAGAGGTTGCAGTGAGCTGAAATCATGCCATTGCACTCCAGCCTGGGCGACAGAGTGAGACTCCGTCTCAGAAAGAAAAAAAAAAAATTGCTCTCAAACCCAAGCAGCCTAATTTGCTATTTTATACTATATTAACATCGCACGTTTATTAACTCGGCATTCCAACTATTGATCTGAAAATAAAATTAGTTCTTGCTCTCACATAACAAAGAAGAATTGCAGTTTATAATGAAAGAAATGCTCATACTTAATTGCATAATAGAAATCATTATGTTTCCTTACTACAAAGGCACCTAATTAGCAAAGATTTTCATTTTCCACTGATGTCATGGGGGGCCAGTCACTATTCTAAGCATATAGCTATCCCTTAGGTACATGAAAGTTTGCATCATGCAAATTCCTTTTGAGACAATACCTCAGGATGAAGTAGAATGCAGATTTGGCATGAGATTTTGATGGAGACAGGATAGAGAGGTCTTTTAAGGAGTGATGGCTTTCTTTAGGAACCAACCAGGGAATTTTTCAGTCTCCCTAGATCTACTCCACAATTTTTCACTCTGCCTAGATAAAAACCTTCTTAGAATTCTCAGCATAATAAATAGGATATTTTATATTTTTTTCCTACTGCTCTGGAGGTTCTCATAGCACATAAAAAATTTTAAGATATACTAAATATAATCCCAGAAATTATTGTATAATTAAATTTATAAATACAATAAATTTTAATTAATTGGGAACATTCAATACTGGTAAAGATGTGGCAAAATATGTACTGTCATACATTGCTGGTTGCATGGTAAATTGGTATCACCCATTTGGAAAACAATGGAGTAACTTTATAAATGTTCAATATTTTTGACCCAATGATCCTCCTTCTGGAAGTCTAGCCTATTACATCAGACCAAAACAGGAGGAAAAGGCTATGTGTGAAGATGATCTTTAAGATACCATTTCTGGAAGTAAAAACTGAAAATGACCTAAATGTTAAATAATTAGGGCATTCCTTTACTTATAAGCAAAAAGTTCAAATGCTTACTTGGCAACATGTAGCAGATGTCAGAAGGACCCTTTCACTTCATCTGTTATGATTGTCTAAAATATTACCAAACAGGGTTAGATGCATGGTATCCAGGCGTTTCCTATTCAAATGCAATTCTCTAAAAAGAAAAGAAAAGAAAAGAAAACCCAAAACCCTAAAAGAGCAAGATGGGAAACAAAAATCCAGCTTTATCAAGAATTACATTAAATGTTAATGAATGGATATATATACCAAAACATCATGTTGTATACCTTAAATTTTATACAATATAAAAGGCTAATGAACTAAACACTCCATTTAAAAGATATTATCAGAATTGATTTTTTTTTTTTTTTTTGAGATGGAGTTTCACTCTTATTGCCCAGGCTGGAGTGCAATGGCGCAATCTCCGCTCACTGCAAACTCCACCTCCCCATTCAAGCAATTCTCCTGCCTCAGCCTCCCCATAGCTGGAATCACAGGTGTGCACCACCACACTCAGCTAATTTTTGTATTTTCAGTAGAGACGGGGTTTCACCATGTTGGCCAGGCTAGTCTCCAACTCCTGATCTCAGGTGATCTACCCGCCTTGGCCTCCCAAAGTACTGGGATTATAGGCCTGAGCCACCATGCCCAGCCTAGATTTGATTTTTAAACAAAAACAACTCAATGTCAACTGTATGCTGTTTTCAGAAAACACATTTTAAATATAAGGACTTAGAGATACTGAAAGTAAAAGGATGGAAAAAGATTGTTATGCAAATTCTAATAATAAGAAAGTTGATGTGGCTTTATTATTAGACAAAATAGACTTCAAGACAAGAAATATTATCAGAGATGAAGAGAAACATTTTATGATGATAACATAGTTCATCAGAAAGACTTTAAAATCCTAAATTTGTATATGCCTACTCACATAAATTTCAAAATATATAAAGCATAATGAATAGAACTAAAGGAGAAATGAATAAAGCCACAATCATGGGTGGATAATAGTCTTTGAGTCATAACAGATCACTGATAGTTTAGCTCTTAATCATCTCTGGGTTGGCTAACAATGTAGCCCTGAAAGAATGGGACACACAAAAAATCTCCTTTGATTCTGGGAGAAGGTGAAGGACAGACCTCAGATTGATACAGCAGTGAGCAATTGGTGGAAGTTGGGCCAACAGGTTAGTTCTAGGGCCATATGGGAGAGAAAGTCCAAAAGGAGAACTGATGACAAGAAAGGGGTGGTGGGAAGATTTGAATGGAATGAGAAAGAGTATGACCTCAGTTTGAATACCCATTTCAACACTTACTAAGTAATCCTGAACCAGTCACTAAACTTCTAACATTTTGACATTTAAAAAATTGGAGGAAATGTTTTCTGCCTTATGTGTTAATATGGAAGTTAAACACATAACACATGTGAAGAGTGCTGGCAATCCAATATCTCCCCTCTTTCACACTGTTTCCTGATAGGGACCCACATACTCAAGGTTTCTACAAAGAACCAGGAAATGAATTGGACAGGGATCCCAAGATCTAAATCGCTGTGGAAGAAGGAAAAATAATTTACCTAGTCCCAATAAGGTATGGAGAACCTCAAAACAGCCCAGTTTCTAGGAGGCCTGGCTACTCTTTCCTTTGGCAAAGTGAAAACAGCTCCATGATAGTTCTTAGTCTTCTTCAGTAGAACCTGTTCTAGTGTTCTTCCTACGCATCTACGTGCATGTGCTGTCTCAAGGAATTAAAACTGTCTCAAGAAATTTACTAGAATTTTAATTATCCAGACCCTTTGGCGGCCATCAGTTCATTGACTGACCTCCAGACAAGACCTCATATAAAATTTCCCTCAAAGATGGATCTCTTTCTTCAAAACTTGCAGAGAAAGCTAAATTCTCCCCTCCTTCCTTGGAAGTACATTTCAGTGTCTCCTTTTTATAGGCAGAAAGTTCTTCCTGTCTTACCTAAATATCTATGGAACAAGGTAGAGTCCTATAAAACTGAAACAGAGTTACAATGCTCTGTAGAGGCTGAGGGGAGGAAGAGCCTTTATAGGCTTTGGGAAACCAGGACAAATTATAAAGTGGCATTTATTCCTGGCCTTAAAGAATGGGCAGGGCTTTGGCCCATGTGAGGAGGGGATGCAAATGGATCAAAAGCTGGATAGGGAATGCAGAGCCTGCTGGAGAAGGACAGATGATGGTCAGGGCCATGGGGAACAGGAGGAAGGAGAGAAGGAAAGGTGACGCCATATTGTGGAGGACCCCACACACCAGAAAGAAAACTGTTGGCTTTATTTGGTAGGTAATGTGGCACGATGTGGCGAGAGGGGGTTTACAGAAATATGTGGTGAGAGCTGAATTTCAGGGAGATTCATGTAGCAGACAGATTCAAAAGGTGGAAGAAAGAAGTGGAGAAAGAGGTGAAAGGTCATTTAGGAAGTCCTTTCAACCATTCAGAAAAGAGTTCCTGAGACTCAGGCTGAATGTCGGTGAAAACACTGGAAATGAAGGTGAGAACCAGCCTGAGGCCTTGAGCACAGAAAGCCTCCTAATTCATCTGTATGGACATGACCTAACTCTCAGTAACAACTTCTTGAATCAGAGTTGTTGTTCAGCTAAGAGATGTGACTACAAAGAGGTGAGGAAGAAAGAGGAATGAAAGGGGATAATGTAAAAAAGAAAGAGCAGGCCGGGCGCGGTGGCTCACGCCTGTAATCCCAGCACTTTGGGAGGCCAAGGCAGGCAGATCATGAGGTCAGGAGATCGAGACCATCCTGGTGAACACAGTGAAACCCCGTCTCTACTAAAAAATACAAAAAATCAGCTGGGCGTGGTGGTGGGCGCCTGTAGTCCCAGCTGCTCGGGAGGCTGAGGCAGGAGAATGGCGTGAGCTCGGGAGGCGGAGGTTGCAGTGAGCCGAGATCGCGCCACTGCACTCCAGCCTGGGCAACAGAACGAGACTCCGTCTCAAAAAAAAAAAAAACATTAAAAAAAAAAAAAAGAAAGAGCAAATGTACAGTTGTCCCTGGGTATCCTGGGTATCCACATGGTATTAGTTCCAAGACCCAACTCCCCCACATACCAAAATCCATGAATCCTCAAGTCCCTGATCTAAAATGGCATAGTATTTGCCCTTAACCTATGCACATCCTCTCTTATACTTTAAATCATCTGTAATTACTTATAATACCTAATACAATGCAAATGCTGTGTAGTTATTATACTGTACTGGTTTTTTATTTGTATTATTTTTTATTGTTGAATTGCTATTTTTTATTGTTTTTTTTTTTCAAAATTTTTTTCTCTGTGGTTGGTTTAATCTTTGGCTGCAGAACCCATGGATAGGGAGGACTACTGTAATAGATAGTAATTAAATAGAGAGAACTCTATCTCAAGACTCATTTCAACAGTTTCTGACTCAAGGCTCTTACAATCACTACTCGTTAAATAATTCTAAGTGTGTCTCCAATTGATAGCGGGTCACATTTTATCTTTGTGCCTGAGAGACATCACATTTACTTGATCCTATAATCCCAAAGAGCTGCCATACAGACCAAATTAAAGGAAACCTAGAGAAGTGTATTTTAAGCATATTTTCACAATGAACTCATGTTGTTGAGGATCTGTATGCACCAAGCATTGTGTTAAACTCTTCATGTGAATTATCTTATTTCATTTTTAACTACCCTAACAGTAGATGCAACTATTCTCTTTTAACAGATAAAGAAACGGAGGTTTAGTTGAGTCACAAAGCCAGGATTTGAGCACAGGCAGTTTGATTCCAGAGCATGGACGATCTTCCCTAGCACTCCTTCTAAGCAAGAAAATGCAGCACAACTGGAGCACTCCTCTGCCATTTATTTACAAACAAATGTCATGTCTTCAGTGAAGTCTTTTCTATGACTGGTTGTTCCAGGTGAGAGCTTCCCCTCCAGACATTCTGTTCTAAGAAGGTGTAAAAGCAACCTTTCCTTCTAAAGGGGGATTTGGTGGGAGAGCGCCAGCCTGCCATACCAGGAAGTATGTATCGGTGTGTCAATTTGCGTTTTTGTTGCAAGCAACAGAAGTGAATTAACAAAGTTAAAGAGGATAAAATAAATTAATGGGGCGAAACTTAGAAAAGCTGAAGGATTAGGACTGGAGTAGCTCCAGGCTCTAAGGGCAGTCTCTTCAGGGAGCCTCTGTCTGGGAGAATCAATAACCACCATCTTGGTTTTACAGACTCCACTTGAGAGAATGCCTGATTGGCCAGGCTTGGGTCATGTGGCCACCACTTAACTAGGGGATGGCAGGGCAGTCTCACCGAAAGGGCCCACCCATACGGAAGACAGAATTCCCCCAAAGAGAAGCTGGCTCTGTTACCAGAACCGAGGGGAATGAATGCTGGAGAGACTAAAACAGCAGGTGCCCATGACATTGTGGGAAGTTTCACACATTTGAGCTGCAGCTGTGCCCAGGTGTATGCAAAAGCGTCATCCTGATCCTTGTGGTACTACATGAAGAGTTGAAAAAGTGACTCTCCCTGCTGCACCAGCAGCTCTAGATTTAAAATCATCTGTTACAGTGTCATTAGGCCAGTAGCACGTGAAATCAACTAGGAACATTTCATTTTAAACTTTGCTGATTTTTCAAATTTGCTTTGCATTCTTGGTAATGATTTCTTGCTCCACTTTTATGCCTTCTCAGATAAAGTGCCATCATACATGATGTTGGCCCCATTAGACATGAAGTAAACATTATTTATGATATAATCAGAGTTACAAAGCATTAAAAATAGGAAAGAAAATTATTTCCATAGACCTTTTCTAAAACTTAGAAGCTGAGGCTTAATTTATCAGACTTTTGCTTTTCTCATGCCAGGAGGTAGTCAGGGCTGTTGGGGCAAAGCTGGTCAATAGTTGAGGAGTCTCTTGCTTGCATTATCACTTGGAAGTGCTTGGATATTTCCCAGATTCCACCTTAGAAGGATAGGGTCCTGGTCAAACTCAACCTTCTTTGGCAAGTTGAATAGCAGTAAGGCCTCTTATATCTGGGTTTTAACCTTATGGGGAGGTTAAATGGGTCAGCCATTATAAACTGGAATTCAAGGATAACTCAGAATACAGACCAGGTGGCAGACAACTAAGAAAGACTCAACTAGATTAGTGCAGTACTGTACTTTATCAGCATGTGAAACAGGTGTTAATGCTTATGTAAAACCAGTGTGTTTTCCTTCCTTCTTTTTTTTTTTATTTCTTTTTGTCTAACCCTCCTTTATACTGACAAACATGGTACAAAGATGCTTAGGGAAAAGTTGCATTGAAACAGAGGTGGGAACACAAGAAAAAAGTAAAATAGAAAGAAAATAATAAAGCTAATTTTAGATTTCCAAACAATGAAGTCACTTTAAGAATCACAATAACAAGGAGATAAAACTTAAGTAAATAAAAAAAATTTAAGGTTCAAATAATAAAAGTAATTTACTTTGTTTTTATCTCATATTTTTCAACTCAATAATAGTTATCCTGAAATGATTATAGTATTCATTTAGCACTTTTCAAAAGTCTTCTGCCCTTAGGCAGATTGCACTGGTCATGATGAAGATTGATACCTTAGATGCTGCTACCATTGACCAACATGGTTCCTGTTGACTGAGAGGCCAGGGGAAGACAGTAAGGAATAATGACCACACAGCTGGAGAGACAGCCATGCCTTAAGTGTTCCTATCTTTCACCCTTCACATTTCCTGATGCTGACAACTGCAGGGCATTTCTCCAACTTTTATAGATATCTCCCTTGCCTGCTCCTTCAATAGGTCTTCCTGCTTGGGCTAGGGTACTTGGTACAAAGAAATTTTCCTTTGTCCTTGATCTGCAGCTAGAAATCATAACTAACAGTGATTAATATCCATGAGCTAAGAAGTGAATATATTCCACTTTACAATGAGGAAATGTACACTCAGAAAAATTAGATAACTTTAATGAAGTCACATAGCTACTAACTGATAAAGCCGGAACTTGAACTTAAGTCAATCTAACTCAAGAATCCATTATTAAATGTCATACTTTACTTTTCAAGCTAAATTCTTCTATTTCCTCTAGCAAAATTCTCTCTAATTAGAAATAATAGATAAGTCATTCTCAAGAAACCAGACCTCCAAGACTTTCTGAGCATGGGCTCCAAATTGTATACTATCTTTGCCATTAAGAAACCCCAAACCAAAAAGTAAGACAAAAGTTGCACAAGCCAGGCATGGTGGCACATGCCTGTAGTTCTAGCTACTCAGGAGGCTGAGGCAGGGGGATTACTTGAGCCCAGGAATTCAAAGTCCAGCCTGGGCAACATTAAAAAATAGAACTGGTGAATACAGGGCCTGAGCAGAGAAAGCTATGAAACAACTCTAACGCACACATGTGACTCTCATGGAAAAAGAGATTCAAGGAACCTAGCCTACAATCCTAAGAAACAGGATAATTCACACCCAACAAACTACAGATCGTAGAGTAATTTTAATTTGAAAATTAATCTGAGGGGCCTTTAAAATAAATGTTTAAAATATTCAGAGAGATGAAGAAATACAATTCACAAAGTAAAAACAAAAGAACAGGATAAGTTGGGGAAAAAAACCAAGTATGTGTATGTCCCAGACAATAACAAATATTCTCACTAAAATAAAAAAAACCTCAACAAGTTAAACAATAGATTAAACATAGAAAATGTGAACAAGAAGTTAAGAGACATGGAAAATAGATCTAAAAGCTCCTGAAGGAAAAAACAGAATGGCAGAAAATCAATATTCAAAGATATCCTGACTCGGAATTTCCCAGATTGTTTTAAAAGTTTTCTCATCAGGATAAATAAAAACAAACCTACAAAGAGACCCATGAAAGCAAAATAGCAGACCATCAAGGACGAATGGAAGAATCTTAAATGATACCAGAGAGAAAAGACAGATTATCAACAGAAAAACAACAATCAGACTGACCATGAATTTCTCATGAACAATAGATGCCAAAAGAAAATGAAATAAAATCTTAAAAGTGCTGAGAAAAAATAACTGCCAACCAAGAATTCTATGTCATAATGTGGCAGAGGTAATGCTGTGAGTTCATTAAACATTCCTCCTGGGCAAACAGGATAACTACATTTCTCAACTTCCTTTGGGGCTATGCAGTTGGATTTCGGGCCAACATGATGTAGTAGAAGTAATGTGCACCACCTCTAGGTTTCTCTGAAAAAAACACACACACATACACATATACACAAACATGCTAAATAGCCAATAGACTCCCTGGAAAGAACTCAGTGTGGCAGAATCATAAAATGAAAAGAGCGAGGATCTCTGAGGCACTGGTTGGAGGGAAGCTACTCAAGAGAGCCACCCGACACATTAGACTAAGACATGAATGAGAATTTCATTTTAATTGTGTTAAGCCACAGAGATTTAACAATGAAGGTGATAGAGAAGAAAAGGCAGGAACTGAGCACAGTTGAACATTGTGAAGACTGATCTGAACATTAAGACAGCAGCCAGACAGTGCTATTGATCTTTTTATTTATTTATTTTTGAGACTGGGTCTCACTCTATTGATCAGCATTGAGCACAGTCATTGCTCACTGTAATCTCAAGCTCCTAGATTCAAGTCATCCTCCCACCTCAGCCTCCTGAGTAGCTGGGACTGCAGGTGCACACCAACTTGCCTGGCTAATTTTTTAAAATATTGTAGATATAGGGTCTTGCTATGTTGCCAAGTCTGGTCTCAAATTAATGGCTTCAAGCAATTTTTCTGCCTGGGCATCCCAAATTGCTGGGATTACAGGTGTGAGCCATCATGCCTGGTCTATTGATCTTAATAAACTAGACAATTATTCAAGAATGAAAGTAATAGCCAGGTGTGGTGGCATGCACCTGTAATCCCAGCTACTTGGGAGGCTGAGGCACGAGAATTATTTGAACTGGGATGTAGAAGTTGCGGTGAACCAAGATCGTGCCACTGCACTCAGTCTGGATGACAGAACGAGACAGTCTCAAAAAATATAAATAAATAAATAAAGTAAAAAAAAATGAAGGTAAAATGGACCAGATTCGTTCTGAAAAAATTACTAATAAATATATCTCAGAAAATAGGAAATGAATCCAGAAGAAATGTAAGGGAAGCCAGTTGCAATTGTGAGCAAATGTATCAGTTGTTAAGTGTTACTAATGCTAAATAAATACTGACTTACAAAACAAGGTAGAAATAAAACACTTGATTAAAATGTAGAAAATTGAAGAAGAGGATGCAGAAGGAAATTTAAGCATGCCTGGTTTCTAGTATTATTTAGGAGATGAGTAAAAATATTGATTGTCCTTAGACTTTGTTAGAGTGATGTTTGAAATTTAAGTATACCACCAAGAGAATACAGGGTAAGGCATAGGTCAACATGGCCCAGTGTGAGTTTCTATGTCCCAGGGAGCCCTCATAACTGTTTATCTTGTTTTCTTCTTATTGTAATCCTCCAATACTGGCAACCGGCTCAGTAAACATTGAACAAATGAAACAATTGGGAATGGAGATGGGAAGGATAAAATACAACTGTGAACCAGCTGAATCAAATATGTGCTCGATACTCAAATCCTGACAAACCCCTGGCTAAAATGCCATAGTTATCACTCTTAAAGAGCAGAGAACAGGCCAGGTGCAGGGGCTCACACCTGGAATCCCAACACTTTAGGAGGCCGAGGCAGGAGGATAACTTGAGCCCACGAGTTCAAGACCAACCTGGGTAACATAAAGAGATCCTGTCTCTACAAAAATAATAAAAAATATTAGCCAGGCATGGTGGTACATGCCTGTGGTCCCAGCTACTTGGGAGGCTGAGGCAGGAGGATCGCTTGAGCCTGGGAGGTTGAGGCTGCAATGAGCCATGATCACACCATTGCACTCCAGCCTGGGTGACAGAGCAAGACCCCATCTCCAAAAAAATAAAAAAATTTTAAAAAGCAGAGAATGGTTTGGCAGCTTCTCAAAATGCTAAACCTACAGTTACCATATGAGACAGCGTTTCCACTCTTAGGTATATACCCAAATACATGAAAACAAATATCCACACTAAAACTTTGTACATAAATATTCCTAGCAGCATTTTTCCCAATAGGCAAAAAGTATAAACGACCCAAATGTTCTTCATAGGATGAATGGATAAACAAAGTGCAGTTATTCACACAGTGGAACATTAGACAACCATCAGATGGCATGAAGTACTGACATATACTACAACATAATGAACCTTGAGAACATGCTAAGTGGAAGGAGCCAGACACAAAATACCACATATTGCATGACTCCATTTATCTGAAATATCTAGAATAGGCAAATCACAGAGTTAGAAACTACATTCATGGTTGCCAAGGACTGGGGGAGTAGGTGAAATGGGGAGTAATTGCTAAACAGGAATGAAATTTCCTTTTGGGATGATGAACATGATCTAAAATTAGATTTTGATGATGATTGCACAACTCTGACAAATACTAAAAACCATTGAACTGTGCACTTTTAATGGGTGATCTATATAAGAATCATATCTCAAAAAGTTGTTTTTAAAAAAGTACCTAGCCTGGCACGGTGACTCAAGCCTGTAATCTCAGCCACTGGGAAGGCTGAGGTGGGAGGATTGCTTGAGGCAGGAGTTTGAGACCAGCCTGGGCAACCCTGTCTCTACAAACAATTTTTTTTTAATTAGCTGGACGTGGTGATGTGCACCTGTATTCCCAACTACTTGGGAGTCTGAGGCAGGAAGGATTCCTTGAACCCTGGAGTTCAAGTCTGCAGTGAGCTATGATTGCACACTGTACCCCAGCCTGGGCGATAGAGTGAGACCCTGAGACCCTGTCTAAAAAAGGAAGAAGAAAACAACCTAGATTTCCCCCCACCCAAAACACACTACAGAATATCTGAGATCAAATTGCAAAAAAGAAATGGAGGCCAGGCACAGTGGCTCACACCTGTAATCCCAGCACTTTGGGAGTCCAAGGCAGGCGAATCATGAGGTCAGGAGTTTAAGACCAGCCTGGCCAACATGGTGAAACCCCATCTCTACTAAAAATACAAAACATTAGCGGGGCATAGTGGCACGTGCCTGTAGTCCCAGCTACTTGGGAGGCTGAGGCAAGAGAATTCCTTGAACCTGGGAGGCAGAGGTTGCAGTGAGCTGAGATCAAGCCACTGCACTCCAGCCTGGGTGACAGAGAGAGACTCTGTCTCAAAAAAAAAAAAAGAAAAAAGAAATAGAATATTGTTTTTGACTTTGAAATAAACAGTAGTAGTTTACTTCATGTATATGTTTTAATGTATCCTGAAATGTATTTAATGTATATTTTAAAATAAAAAAGCAAAGAAGACCTAAACTAATAGATATTTCTTTTCCCAGCAAACCACAGCTAACTCCAGCGGATACACAGTCTGCCACTTACCTTGTGAAATTGAATGAGGCCAGGCCAGACCTGGCAGCAAGTACTATTCTATATGCCATATATTTCAACTGTGAGAGCTCAAGTCAAGTCAAGTCATAAACCTATATTTCCATAGATCCCAGACAAAAATAAACACAGACTATTATTAATAATCCTTCCTCTCTGCTTTTCTCAGAGTGCTGATTAGATTGCGTATTCTATGAAAAGATGAGTTCAATCTTTTCTAAAGTATTTCCTCACGGGTTCATCTGTGATTAAGGGTACAAGTTTTTCCCATTTGAAAGATGCATGATCCAGCTGTTCTTTTTGTCTGCCGCAACTTCTTATTAGTCTTTCTGGAACTAAAGAGAGAAAAATAATGTTTGACTATAGTGACCTGAACATGTCCCTCCCAAACGAGAAGAGGGTCTTTTGTATGTACACCCAAGATAATAGCTTTTTTAAACCAGTAGTGATCTGTCATTCTAATTCTCTGTTTACAATTTCGAAGGTTGTTGCATATTTTATCTTTTAGGTCTTTAAAAATTCCATCCGTTTTGGCTAATGTGAAATGTCAAACATGGAGGCCTGATAAGTTGAGAGCTAAATGTTTTAAGACCTCTCAAGTAATAATCACTAAGTACTTCATTTTCAAACATACACCATTCATTTGCGTCTACAGGATAAAATGCTCATCACAGAGTCACACCACTGGCCCCAGGCCAGATTTTTCATCTTGGACCTTTTGTACATTTGGACTTCTCAAGCAACTAGCTATCTCCCTGGGCCTCCCAATTTTTGCCTTTCAAGGTAGGTGGACAACCACCGTATGTAAAAACGAGGTGGAAAAAGCCTTTCTCCCTCTGCACAGAAATCCAGAGGAACCATTTCTCAATGAACGTCTAAGTCACCTCCAGGGCAGTGGAGGCTGTGTGAGGAGCTGCTCCCGCCTGGGTCCACTCCTGCAGCTCCTGCTGGAAAGGCTGTCCAGAACACCCTGGGGAATTCTTATTCAAAGGATCCAGGTCAACACTGTCTGCATCCCCAGGGACCCTCCTACACTCACAGTCTGGCTGATTTCCAAGAACTACCAATCCTCTGCCCTGTCCTAGAGGCAACCAATTAAATTCATATCAAAAGGAAAATTTAAAAAGCTTGTCACATAATCCAAAATAATCAAATGACATATGGACTTGAGTCAATGAATAGCTCTCAAAGAGGAAACATGGCAGGCAGACCTGCTCACTGGCTGGGGTCTGGCTGAAATCTGAATTCAAGTTTAACGGGAAAATCAACTTTTCTCTTGGTGAAAGGACAGGAAAGTCAGGCTACTATTTACAAGACTGTGCATCTCCAAGTTTCAGCCACAGGAAAAGTTCAAACAGGAAAGCAAAAATCTTTCTAGACAGATAAACTATTCTCATAATGCATATAAGCTTAAATGAAAAAAGGAAGGTGCTAAATGGTGTCTAAATGTGCCAACTTTTGGTTTAAAAAATTAGGATTAGAAATACATGTTCCTACTTGCTTGATTTCGCATAAAGAAGCTCTGAAAGGATACACTAATAACTGATAAAAGCAGTTACTTGGTTTGGGAGTGAAGAACTAGGAGGACAGAGAACAGAAGTGAGAGCTGGACTTTTCATCTATACCTTCTGCGTATGTATTTTTATTATTTTTTAACCACGTGTGAGGAAATGCTCTAGGTGCTGTAGGAAATATAAGCAAAGAAAATTGATCCCTTAAGGAGCTTACATTGTAGTGAGAGACAACAAATATAAACACATACAAATAAGTACATTAGATGATCATAAAAATAAAAAAGTAGAGAAGGGTAAGGGGCTCAGGGAGTTAGGAGAGGAACAGTTTGCAGTAATTAAAAAAGGTGGTAGAGGAGGCTCATCAGGGTTAGGTCTGCAGTGACTTGTGAGAGGTGACGGGGTGGAAATATGAATCTTTAGGGGAAGAGTGTGCCAGGCAGAGGGAACAGCTTTGGTGGTGGCTCTCAACTGAGGACAATTTTGCTCTTTAAGGGGCAACCAGAGATGACTGAAAACATGTTTGATTGTCATGACTGCAGAGGATGCTACTGGCATCCAATGGGTATAGAGAGGACAGGGATGCTGTTAAACATTCTACATTCCACAGGACAGCCCCAACAACAAAGAATTGTCCAGCCCAAAATGTCAGTAAGAGCTACTGTGACGACATCTACCCAGTAACTGCCTGTCCAGTGTTGGACTGACATCACCCTCGTTATTGATCCTTGTCGCCAAAAATAATCATTTCAAAACAATTATGTAATCCTCTTCATTTTTCTTTTAAAACTTTTTATCTTATTTTACTTCCTTGAATACACACATAGTTTACTATGGCACGCATATTCCCATTGCAATGCCATATTTCTGAGTAAATATGATTTTCGTAACACCCTATTCTAAAGATATTTATTCAGGAGTAGGACATTGCAAGGGAGAATTGCAGTGCCCTCTCTTTGTTATTTAGATTGACAGTTCACAAAGCTACTTCTTTACAACAGTGCTCATACTTCCTCTTATCATGCACATCAGTATTCGTCCTTTCCTTCATTCCTCCACTCCACCATCTCTAGCCCCATTACAAAGCAGAGCTTCACAAAAATTGCAGAAACTACCATTGCTTGGGGCTCTATTTTGTTCTTAGTTAAGAATGGAGGGCCGGGTACAGTGGCTCATGCCTATAATCCCAGCACTTTGGGAGGCTGAGGCGGGAGAATCACGAGGTCAGGAGTTTGAAACCAGCCTGACAAATGTGAAACCTCGTCTCTACTAAAAATACAAAAATTAGCTGGGTGTGGTGGTGCACACCTGTAATCCCAGGTACTCGAGAGGCTGGGGCGGGAGAATTGCTTGAATGCAGGAGGCGGAGGTTGCAGCGAGCTGAGATTGCACCACTGCACTCCAGCCTGGGTGACAGAGTCAGACTCAGTCTCAAAAAAAAAAAAGAGTGGAGAAAAAGTCAAAAACAGAATATTACCTTGTCGATGGCTAAACCTTGGGTTGTGGGGGTAGGGTCAAAGAGACATGGGAAAGACACAAGCAAATCGAAATAATGAAGAGGGAGGTGGTTTTCTTTCCTTTTCAAGGAAAAAGAGGGATTGGTGTCTCCGCAGAGGTAGAGAGCAGAATGGAGACTTCAAGTCTCCCATCTCTGTTCACTCAGTCAGAAATCAGAGACTCTAGAAACATCCTGGAGTTTCCTATCCTTTTTGGTCTCCTTGTTACTGTTTTCCCATTAGTGGCTACCTAGTAATTGCTCTATAATTTTTTTTTTTTTTTTTAAAGACTGTTTCACTCTTGTTGCCCAGGCTGGAGTACAGGCATACGCCACCACACCCGGCTAATTTTGTATTTTTAGTAGACACGGGGTTTCTCCATGTTGGTCAGGCTGGTCTTAAACTCCCAACCTCAGGTGATCCGCCTGCCTCAGCCTGCCAAAGTGCTGGGATTACAGGCGTGAGCCACAATGCCCAGACTTGCTCTAGAATTGTTTGGCAGAACCACTGCAAAACAGAACTGAATGACAGGAGGACTTTTCTCAGCATTTCTAGAACCAAAGTATCTACTGGTAGGCCAGAAAACAAAAGGTTTGTTTGAGTAAGAGTGACTGGTTTCATTTAACTGAAATATCACTCAGGTTTGAAAGAGTAATGAACAATAAAATTGGTTGCTGGGGTGATATTAAAATATTTAATAACCACTATGGTTATAAAAATGAATACATAAATTGACATATTTTGGACACTTAAAAATATATCCCCTTGTAATCATAAGCGAACTAAATTAGATGTGTGTGTGGAGCCATATGGCAGTCGTTGAGAGCACAAGCTTTACTGTCACATCAACCCAGGTTTCAATCCTGTCCCATACTAATTTTTACCAACTTGAGACCTTAGGCCAATTATTGAAGTGCTTGAGCCCCAATTTCTAAAGCTATAATATGGAGGTGATGACAACATATCACCTCAACAATATCACTCATAGAAATGCTGAGAGGATTAAAAATATAATGTAAGTAAAATACAAGGCCTAGCAATCGTAAGTGCTCAAGAAGGCCTGTGTTATTAACACTGAAGTAATTATTTTGCATTCTTTGTATGCCAAGACAATAAACTTCTCAGTTATTTCTTATAATTTTTGTCATTACCACTGTCATTACCAATCTTTGCTTTTACAAAAATTACCTGAGTAAGGACTTTCTGTCTGAATCATCTGGAGAACTGCATGGCTTTGGCTAGAATGGTCTGGTCAGAGAGAGAGGTTAGGAGGCAGCTCCCTGTCAGCTATCTCAAGGTACGAGTAATAAAAGCCAGTGTCCGGATGAGGACCCTGGTTTCCATAATGATGGAAAATGGAAGTGTTCTATCTCTGCACAGAGACATACGTAAAGGGAGAAGATATTTTTAATGAGCCATTTTAAAATGAAGTAAACATAAATAACAATGAATTGAAAAAAGGTTCCAAGATCTTGTGTTAAATCAAAAAAAACAAGGTATGAAGCCATGTAGGTGTGTATAAACACATACACGTATGTTTGTAGATGCACGGAATATCTCTGAAGGGATACATAAAACTAAGGGATAGGGTCAGAAATCGGAAGTGGACTCAATTTTCATTGAATGTGCTTTTCTATTTTGAATGTTTTTTATCATGTACTCTTTGACTTTAATCAAAAATAATTTTTTAAATTATAAACAAAAAATGGCATGTAAAATGCATGAACAAAAAACTCTACCTATACTAGTTAAAACATAAAATGCTAAGGTCTACGATTATCAGGTGTTGACAAGAATTGGGAGAAATACAAACTCTTACCCTTTTCTCCTGGGAGTCTAAACTGGCACTCATTTTAAAGAGCAATTAAGCAACATCATAATAGTAAGGTTCATAATGTGCATGCCTTACAGTTTCACTCTTAGACATATACCTAAAGAAATTCTCACATGGCTTGGCGCAGTGGCTCACTCCTATAATCCCAGAACTTTGGGAGGCCAAGGTGGGTGGATCCCTTGAGCTCAGGAGTTTGAGACAAGCTTGGGAAACATGACGAAACCCATCTCTACAAAAAATACAAAAACTAGTTGGGTGTGGTGGGGCATGCTTGTAGTCCCAGCTATTCAGGAGGCTGAAGTGGGAAGATTGCTCAAACCTGGGAAACATTGTGCCACTGCACTCCAGACTGGGCTACAGAGCAAGACCCCTTCAAAAAGAAAAAAAGAAAAAAAAATTATTGGTTGGGTGTGATGGTTCACACCTGTAATCCCAGCACTTTGGGAGGCCAAGGTGGGCAGACTGCTTGAGGCCAGGAGTTCAAGACCAGCCTGGCCAACATGGTGAAACTCCATCTCTACTAAAAACACAAAAAGTAGCCAGGCATGGTGGTGGGCACCTGTAATCCCAGCTACTCAGGAGGCTGAGGCAGGAGAATCATTTGAACCTGGAAGGCGAAGGTTGCAGTGAGCCAAGATCCGGCCACTGCACTCCAGCCTAGGGAACAGAGTGAGTCTCTGTCTCAAAAACAAAAAAAGAAAGAAATTCTTACATGTATATTATATACGAGGACATGTTAAATGTTCATAGCAGTATTGTTTATCAATAGGGGAAATGACAAAAACAATCTATAGTATAATTATATATTGTAATACTGTACAGCAGTTAAAATGAACGAACTAGGTGTACATATATCAATGTGAATAAAATTCAAAAATGTAATGTTTAATTTTTTTAAGTTGTAAAACAACCCATTGAGTATAGTACCATTTATGTACCATATACCACATAAACACCCCCAAATAATTCTATATATTATATGCAGGCACAAGCATTTGTAGTTAAAATACAGAAACATCCAAGGGAAGTATACATCCTAGTGCCCCCATGGCAGCAGCTACCTAAGGTGAGGGAGGCAGGAGGGAATAAATTGTGGAGAGGTGGGGATGGGGGCTAACTATGCCTGTAATTGTCTGTAATACGGCATCAACCAGGATCTGTGAGGGTGGGTCAGGTTTGAACTCTGTTTTGAATGAACACCTGGTTGTTTTGCCCAGGAGCAGACACACAATTTGTGGATGAGACAGTGTTATACACTGCAGGGCATAGCTCTGGGAGTTGGAACCTGGCTTGAACACTTGGGAGGGCAACCTGTCTCTTTAGTAAGTATTGAACTTCTGGGTGCCTCAATTTCTCCATTTGCAAAATGAAACTACTAATAATATCTAACTCATGGGATTGCTATGAGTATTCAAGGAGAAAATAAATGTAAAATAGTTAAAGCAAAGCCTGGCACATAATAGGTGCTCAGGAAGCATTGGCTATTCTTGTTAGACAGCCATGAGCCAAGCCAGGAGTTCCTTCCTGCCCACCCCCTTCCTGGAGGAGAGAGCAAACAGCAGATTTCCTAAGAGAGGCCCAAAGAGGGCTGATGTGTTGGACAGTGACCTTCCCTGAGAGAAAGTGCAGACATCCCCAGGGGCCTGATCGTGTGCCACCACCTTCAAGGAAGGCTGTCTCAGGAAAGGACATTCCAGGCAGTGAAGTCAGTAAATGAGAAGATAACACTTGCAGATAATGGCCCCAGGTTGTCCAAACATCTCTCTAACAGAAACAGAGCATCAAGACAGCATCTCTGTGATCTTAAGTATGCAGCTGGTTTATAAGGGAAACATTTTCAACTCTGGTTTAAAAATTTGGCTTTTAACTTATGTGATAATTGGAACCTAGGAGCAACCTGTTGGGATAATTTGTTCATGAGGTTTCTGAACCTCTGGAAGATTTGAATATATGGAAAAATAAGATCATCACATCCCCCCAAAATACATCATACCCTCCCATTATAAGGCAGCTTCTGAGGCCCAGATTTGAGCATACTGTTGGTGACATAAGGACAGAGCCAGGTGCAATGAAGAGTGAAACTTAGTAACAAATGATCTGGGAAATAATAGTAATGTCAGTAAATCAGTGGCTAATATTCATTCTGCGCCAGGCACTGTGCTAATTATTTTTGGATGACTTATCTCATCCAATCCTTAGAATATCTGTGAGGAAACTGAGGCAATGAATCATTAGGTAACTTGCTTGAGACCTAGAAGAGCCAAGCCCTGACTGTGAGCTCCTGGGCCGGTCACCTCACCTGGATCTCAGTGGCTTCCTCTGTAAAATGAAGGGTGACTGGATGATTTCAAAGGACCCTTCTAACACTTAGATTTCATGTTGCTATGAAATTGTCACCACCTTCCACTAATTTTTGATGGGAAAAAAAGCCTTCCATAACACAGTTTGCCTAGAAGAATAGGCTCCTTCCCTAATATTATTATTAAATAAAAGTTTGAGTGTTTTGGTCAGAAAACATAAGGGCTCTGTACAGCCACATATACAACAGTGCTTGTGTTTAGGGGTTTTGGGGGGGTGCTGTTAGGGAGAGGGAAGGAGACAGAGCAGGCAATGTGCAGGAGGAGTGAGGTACTGGTTTCTGGAAAATCATGAAAGTATCTCCTGCTTAAAGTCATCAGTTCCACTAAACCAGGATCCCTGAAAACCAACCTTGTGACCTTCTGCTGGGAATACTAAATGAGCCCCCAAGGTAGAAATATGGGACTTACAAATAAGGCCAAATATTTCACCTCTGATTCTGATGAAAGGTTTATGAGTCCCAGAATAGTTCAAGCACGACATGTCTGGATTGAATATTTGGTGCGCACTTAACACCAACGGGTTTCAGAGGCTTCGTGTTTCACAACCAAACTTTGGCAGAACTGTGTTAGTTACCTGATACCCATGGTAGGGGACATTTTCTCACTTCTTGGTGCCATAAATAGTGCAGGCTCCTGTCTGTGGCATATGTGAGTTAATTAGCCACATTAAGCTTCAGGATTTGCTGGCATTGCTGTCCCTTGACTTCATGACCATAGAAAAGAAGGCTATGAAGATGATGACATGCAGCCAACTGAGGTTCTGACAGAGTAACCGTTGGGAGGAGAGTTCCAGAAAATTCAGTATAGGTGTTCTGGAGCTAGAGATGTGGCCGGTCAGGATCAAGTTTCAGAGATCAGACCCTCTTCACTCTGACATGCTGCTGAATGGGCCTTGGTCATAGGCTAGAACACGAAAATAGAGGACAGAGCCAGAAATAAAATCCCCTGGATCTCAGAGAAGAGTCCATTCTCTTTGGAGATAAAAGAGCAGAGCTGGCACTGATTTGTTCTCAAATCACTACTTCATCTCATGAGATCTATGTGTTTAGGAAACATACAAGTAGGAATTAAAGGCAAGCAACATGAAGGCCACCAACACAACTCCTTCTAAAAGAGAACGGCCTTGAAGATGAGTGGCAGATGACAGTTTACAAAGCCTTTCTTCACACAGAAATTACTTGTTTCATGTTCAACAGAAAGATGAGAGTCTGTCTCCTCACTCCAAGGTTGTTGATGTGAACTACTTCTAGCTACTTTTATTCCCTATTCACTGGGTATGTAAGTACCTACTGTGTATAAGAAGCCTGGAAGAAAACAGAGATGAATAAGACAATACAACCTCAGGGTTAAACTGAAGATGAACCTTAAGCATGGAGAGGAGAGAGTAGAGGAAGAAATCGTTCTTCTGTTTGCAGAGTGGGGGCCTGAGAAGACTTCCCCTTGGAGCCCTTCTTCAGAGGCAATGGAAGAGTGGCCCAAATAAAGTTGGCACGAGGGAAGTGTATGTGTCCAAGCAGGGGAGGTGAAAATGGAAGAACATTCCAAGAAGTGGAACTGGAAGCAAAGGCACACACCAAAACCACATGATACAGTCAGGACCAAGAAACCCAGGATGACTGGACATGGGCAGACTGGGAACGTGGTGGGAGAGAAAGTTTAACCAAGTAGCCTGTGAATGCCATGCTAACAAGTTTCTACAACTCAAAAGAAGAACAGATTTAAAGAAGCCCTTTCTGGCTCCCTAAGACTTGTTTTGGGTTGTTCTTTTTTTTTTTTTTTAAGTTTTTAAAATTTCTTTTCTTTTTTTTTTTTTTTTTCAGATGGTGGCCTCATTGTGTTACCCATGCCGGTCTTGAACTCTGGGCTCAAGCAGTCCTCCAACCTCAGCCTCACAAAGTGCTGGAATTATAGGTGTGAACCCCCATGCCTGGCCAAAAATTTATTTTTAAACTGATAAGTGATAATTTATATATTTATGAGGTACACTGTGATATTATGCTCCATGTGTACATTGTAGAATGATTGAATCAGGCTAATTAACATACTTATCACCTCACCTTTCTTTGTAGTACCCTTTCTTTGTAGTGAGAACATTTAAAATCTACTCTTTACCAATTCTGAAATACATGGTATGTTCTTATTTTTATTTTGTTGGTTTGCTTTTCTGACAGGGTCTCACTCCGTTACCCAAGCTGGAGTGCAGTGGCACAATTACAACTCACGACAGCCTCAACCTCCAAAGCTCAAGCAATCCTCCTCCCTCAGCCTCCCAAGTAGCTGGGACCACTGGCTCGTGCCCGGCTAATTTAAAACATTTTTTGTAGAGACAGGATCTCACTATGTCGCCCAGGCTGGTCTCAAACTCCTGGGTTCCAGCAATCCTCCCACCTCAACCTCTCAAGTAGCTGGGGCTACAGACACATGACACCGCAACCAGTTGATTTTTTACTTTTATTTTATGTAGAGACAGGGTATTCCTATGTCGCCCAGGCTGCTCTTGTTCTCCTAGGCTCAAGTGATCTCCTTGCCTCAGCCTCCAAAAGTGCTGGGATTATAGGTGAGAGCCACTGTGTCCAGTCACAATACATTATTATTATCAACTGTAGTCACCATGCTGTGCAATAGATCACTAGAACTCATTTATCCTGTCTAACTGGCACTTTGTACCCTTTGACTAACCTCTCCCCTTTCCACATCCTCCCCAGGCTCAGCCTCTGGTAACCACTATCCACCTTTCTACTTCTGAGTTTGACTTTTTTAGACTCCACATATGAGATTACATAGTATTTGTCTTTCTGTTCCTGGCGTATGTTACTTAGCATAATGTCCTCTAAATACATCCATGTCATAAGTAAAACATGTTTTTAAGGGTTTTCTTCCTTTCTTTCCTCTCCATTTTTTCAAGAAGTTGGCTTTCTAAAATTCTCAGAGACCAAAACATTTCTCAGAGGCCAGCAACTGCATAGATAATCTCACTTTAAGAAATAAATAGGGCCGGGCGCGGTGGCTCAAGCCTGTAATCCCAGCACTTTGGGAGGCCGAGGCGGGTGGATCACGAGGTCAGGAGATCGAGACTATCCTGGCTAACATGGTGAAACCCCGGATCTACTAAAAACACACACAAAAAACTAGCCGGGCGTGGTGGCGGGCGCCTGTAGTCCCAGCTACTCAGGAGGCTGAGGCAGGAGAATGGCGTGAACCCGGGAGGCGGAACTTGCAGTGAGCCGAGATTGGGCCACTGCACTCCAGCCTGGGCGACAGAGTGAGACTCCGTCTCAAAAAAAAAAAAAAGAAAGAAAGAAAGAAATAGGCTGGGCGCGGTGGCTTACGCCTGTAATCCCAGCACTTTGGGAGGCCGAGGCGAGTGGATCAAGAGGTCAGGAGATTGAGACCATCCTGGCTAACACAGTGAAAATCCGTCTCTACTAAAAATACAAAAAATTAACCAGGCGAGGTGGTGGGTGCCTGTAGTCCCAGCTACATGGGATACTGAGGCAGGAGAATGGCGTGAACCCAGGAGGCAGAGCTTGCAGTGAGCCGAGATCGCGCCACTGCACTCCAGCCTGGGCGAGAGAGCCAGACTCCTTTTCAAAAAAAAAAAAATAAAAGGAAAAGAAAAGAAATAAATAAGGCTGGGCACAATAGCTTATGCCTGTAATCCCAGCATTTTGGGAGGCCGAGGCAGGTGTATCACTTGAGGTCAGGAGTTCAAGACCCGCCTGGCCAATATGCTGAAACCCCATCTGTACTAAAAATACAAAAATTAGCTGGGTGTGGTGGTGTGTGTCTGTAATCCCAGCTACTCGGGAGGCTGAGGCAGGAGAATTTCTTGAGCCCAGGAAGTGGAGGTTGCAGTGAGCCGAGATCGCGCCACTGCACTCCAGCCTGGACAACAGAGTGAGACTCTGTCTCAAAAAAACAAAAAAAAAACACAAAAAACCCAATACTTTCAGAGAGCAAAAGCAACAAGAATGAAAAGAAGGGCAGACATTTGTCTGGCTTCTCCTTTACGCCCTCACAGCCTGGTTTCATGCAGCATGGGCAAGCAGCCAGAACCCTTGCTCATGTTGACTTGTGTTCAGCAGAGATGCAGGCTGCCCTGTTTCTTCCTTACCAGGAGTATCACTCCCCACGGTGCCCTCCCCAGCTCAGATAAACAGCTCCTGCACTGAAGACGCAGGCTCAAAGCCAAATAGAGCTCTCCACCGGGTAGTCAGGGAGCCTGGAGTCTACCCAAAGGCTGGCTCCACTCCAGATGTCACTGAAGGTTATAGCCTGATGGGCACGGAAGACCCCCAGTACAAGGAGGAGTTTCCTTCCCTGGAGCAACCCATATCAGTCTCAGCTGAGTCCAGGCTTTAAACTAAGTATGTTCTGCCTGGGGTAGGGCTTCCAGGAGCACTCTGAAGTATATCAAATTATACCCACATCAAATTGTATCTGCATAAGCACTTGCTCTTCTTTTTTTTTTTTTTTTTTTTTTTT